>NW_016887488.1:0-265 GCF_001698545.2 Rhinopithecus bieti | reverse complement strand
TCAACCCAGATGCTAGAATAAGGATGACATATAGAGCAGACCCATAGCCAGCCCACACAAATGGACAACATAAGTGAGAAATATATTTTGTTATTGTAAGCTGCTGAGATTTGTTTGTCACTGCAGCATCACCTAGAGGATCCTGGCTACTGTGTCGACTGTTTGGATAATATTGATCTAAAATACCATATATTTGCAAAAGCAGTTGAAAATAATGCTTGCAATGATTGTATTCAATTAAAAAAAAAATTTTTTAAAGTTTTTT
>NW_016887487.1:0-1632 GCF_001698545.2 Rhinopithecus bieti | reverse complement strand
AATGTCCATCAGTGATAGACTGATTAAGAAAATGTGGCACATATATACCATGAAATACTATGCAGCCATCAAAAAGGATGAATTCATGTTCTTTGTAGGGACATGGATGAAGCTGAAAACCATCATTCTGAGCAAACTATCACAAGGACAGAAAACCAAGCATCACATATTCTCACTCATAGGTGGGAATTGAACAATGAGAACACTTGGACACAGGGTGGGGAACATCACACACTGGGGCCTGTCGTGGGGTAGGGTGGGATAGCATTAGGAGACATACCTAATGTAAATGACGAGTTAATGGGTGCAGCACACCCACATGGCACATGTATACATATGTAACAAACCTGCACGTTGTGCACATATACCCTAGAACTTGAAGTATAATTTAAAAAAAAAATAGGGATTTCAAAATTACACCAAAATAGAACCTTCTTAAAGCATAAATCTAACAGGACTTATATAACAATCACACAATGAAAAAAAAAAGGTATTCAGGCAACTAATAGCATGATAAATAGAATAATACCTTACATCTCAATGCTAACATTGAATGTAAATGTCCTAAATGTTCCACTTAAAAGATACAGAATGGATAAGAATTCACCAACCAAGTTTCTGAGGTCTTCAGGAGACCTACCTAACACATAAAGACTCACATAAACTTAGGGGAAAATGGTGGAAAAGATATTCCATGCAAATGGACAGGAATAGTGAGTAGGAGTAGCTATTTTATATCACCAAAACAAACTTTAAAGTAACAACAGTTAGAAAAGATGAAGAGGGATATTATATAATGATAAAAGGACTAATCCAACAGGAATATATCACAATTCTAAATATATATGCACCTAACACTGAGCTCCCAAATTTATAAAACAATTACTACTAGACCCAATAAATGAGATAGAGAGCAACATGATAACAGTGGGGAACTGTAATACTTCACTGACAGCACTAGACAGGTCAAGACAGAAAGTCAACAAAGAAACAATGAACTTACCCTATACCCTAGAACAAATGAACTTAACAGATATTTACAGAACATTTTACCCAGCAACCACAGAATATACATTCTATTCATCAGCACATGGAACATTCTCCAAGATGGATCATATAATAGGCCACAAAATAAGTCTCAATAAATGTCAGAAAATGGAAATTATATCAAATACGTGTTTGCACCACAGTGGAATAAAATTGGAAATCAGCTCCAGAAGGAACCCTCAAAAGCACACAACTACATATAAATTAAATAATCTACTTCTGAATAATCATTGATCAATAATGAAATCAAGATGGAAATTAAAAAATTATTTGAACTGAATGATAATAGTGACACACCCCGTCAAAACCTGTGGGATACAGCAAAAGCAGTGCTAAGAGGAAAATTCATAGCACTAAATGCCTACATCAAGGAGTCCAAAAGAGCACAAATAGACAACATAAGGTCACAACTCAAGGAACTAGAGAAATAGGAACAAAGCAAACCCAAACCCAGCAGAAAAAAAAAGAAATAACAAAGATCAGAGCAGAACTAAATGAAATAGAAACAAACAAAAGATAAATGAAATGAAAAGCTGGTTCTTTGAAAAGATAAATAAATTTGGTGGACCATTGGTGAGATTAACC
>NW_016887486.1:0-1139 GCF_001698545.2 Rhinopithecus bieti | reverse complement strand
GTAGTCCCAGCTACATGGGAAGTTTAGGCAGGAGGATCCCTTGAGCCTGGGAGTTCGAGGCTGCCGTAAGCTATGATTGCACCACAGCCTGGGTATGAGAGTGACACCCTGTCTCAAAGAAAAAAAGCAATTGTGGACACACACTGAACCCTTCTGGTGGGTGACGCACGATGCCAAACACTGTATGAAGGGAATCATCTCATCTTCACAGCATTCTTAAATAAGCTGCAGAGAGGTTAAGAAACGCCCAAAGTCACAGAGCTGGTAGGAGGCAGTGCAAGGATTTGCATCCAGATTTGACACTAACGTGTGGGCCTCACTACGGCTGTATAGTACCCACTTAAATGGAAGTGTCCTTCTCGATTATTTAGTTCATGTGTTAAACTCATTGGTGTTGGCAGCAGATGGTGAGTACTGTAGTTCAGCTTTCTGGAGAAAGCTCGTCAGGCTTCAAGAGAATGTTAAGCATCTGTGATGGTCTGGGAGGGTGGTTCCCTCTCCACCCCTTCACCACTTTACATGAAGCATTTACAGTGTGTGAGTTTCCATGCTAAGGATGATACTTCCATGATGACAGTATCTGAAGGGCAGGTGGGCAGAGGCCAGCAACATGAAATTGAGGGGTCAGTGATGCAGCAATCCAGTGACATTGTTCATTTGCACTCACAGGGGTCTGTCACACGCAGCCCAACTCAACTGGAGTCCTGAGAAGGTGACCAGACCGGGATGGAGGCACAGGAAACTCACCAGAAGTCCCCAGGCATCAGAACAAGGTCGAAGCATCCTGGTGAGCAAATACCAGGTGCCCACAGTTTGTGGGAGGAAGTCCTCCAGCAGTTTCTCCTTTCCCTTGGCTTTGACCCGGCCTACAGTTGATTATGTAGTTGATTCTCCAGGCCAGGTGCCTCAGGGAGGTGACCCTTCCTGTTCTGAGTTCTGCAGAAGCCAGCAGCTCTGGGCTTGTGCCCATCAAGCACTCTTCTGCCCATTGTATACTCTTGTGGATGCATGGTGGTGTTGATACAGGTCCCGAGTTAAAGGCTCCATGGCTGCCCGTGACAAGACAAAGCAAAAGAAGGCCACAGTTGCGGCCGGGCGCGGTGGCTCACGCCTGTAATCCCAGCACTTTGGGAGGCCGA
>NW_016887485.1:0-699 GCF_001698545.2 Rhinopithecus bieti | reverse complement strand
ATTTGATGATTTACTCAAATTTTGATAAGAATTTTTGCATCTATGTTCATGAAGGATAGTGATCCATAGTTTTTTGTTTTAAATTTTTTCTCTCATTTGGGTATTAGAGTAATGTTGGCCATATACCATTAGTTAGGAAGTGCTCACTTCATTCCATCCTCTTTTATATTCTGGAAGCATTTATGTAGAAATTGTGGGGTTTTTTCATAAACGTTTGATAGGATTTATTAGTGAAGCCACCTGTGACATGAGTTTTAGAAGGTTTGTAAATAAAATTCAATTTCTTTTCTAGTAATGGGGCTGTTCAGATTATCTGTTTCCTCAGAGTGAGTTTTGGTAGTTTAGGTCTTTCAGATTATTTGTTCATTTTATCCATGTTGCTGGATTTATTGACATCATGTTATTCATAATATGCCTTCATTTTCCTTTTAGTATCTCTAGGATCTATAGTGATGTTCCCCTATTTCATGACTGAATACCAGGAAATTGCACTTTACTCTTTTTTTCTGATTAGTCTGAATAGATATATATGAATTGCATTGAATTTTCAAAGAATCTACTTTTGGTTTCATTGATTTTTTTTCTGTTGTTTTCCTATTTCATATTATAGTGATTTCTGCCCTACTATTTATTTCTATCCTTTCATTTAATGTATGTTTGACTTGCTTCTTTTTTTCTGGTTTCCTAAGATGGAAGCTT
>NW_016887484.1:0-266 GCF_001698545.2 Rhinopithecus bieti | reverse complement strand
AAGGTTAGGAGTTCGAGACCAGCCTGGCCAATATGGTGAAAGCCCATCTCTACTACAAATACAAAAATTAGATGGGCGTGGTGGCTGGTGCCTGTAGTCCCAGCTACTCAGGAGGCTGAGGCAGGAAAATTGCTTGAACCTGGGAGGTGGAGGTTGCAGTGAGCCAAGATCGTACCACTGCACTCCAGCCTGGGAGACAGAGTGAGACTCTGTCTCAAAAAAAATAAAAAAAAAAAAAAAAAAAAAAAAAAAAGAAGTGATAGAGA
>NW_016887483.1:0-1203 GCF_001698545.2 Rhinopithecus bieti | reverse complement strand
AATATATCCTTCTGGACAGATACAGAAAAAAACATTTTATTAAATTCTATTTTAATTTAAATTTTATGTGAGCATTTTCCATGTTATTATATATCTTCTTAAGAAACCATTTTAAGCAGCAGAATAGTTTTATAACATGAAGTACTTTTGATAACATTAGATAAAATAGTTTAAATCTTGGCCAATTTTATAGTAAAACTTTTCGTTTTAAAAAACATACAATCTTTTGATTAGTATTGACGTTAAATGTGTTTTCAAATGCTCATAGACCCTTTTAAATGATGTCTTATTTATTTTTTCTGTTCTGTATGCTATAAATAATTTTCCATTTTATCATTTCCTTTTATGGCAATTTTCATACACATATGTTTTGCTTTATATTTTTTCTTCATAATTTTTTTCTTTGCCTTTTGCTTAAGCTAAATATTCACTTACATGATTATTTTTTGTTTTTTTGTTTTGTTTGTTTGTTTGGTTGGTTTGTTTTGTTTTGTTTTGTTTTGTAGAGATGGAGTCTTGCTCTGTCGCCCAGACTGGAGTGCAGTGGTGCGATTTCTGCTCACTGCAACTTCCACCTCTCGGGTTCAAGCAATTCTCCTGCCTCAGCCTCCCGAGTAGCTGGGACTACAAAAGTGCACACCACCACACCCGGTTAATTTCTTTTGTATTTTAGTAGAGACAGGGCTTCACCATGTTGCCCAGGCTGGTCTCAAACTCCTGAGCTCAGGCAATCTGCCCACCTTGGCCTCCCAAAGTGCTAGAATTACAGGTGTGAGCCACCAAGTCCGGCCTCACCTATCTGTTTTAAAGTTTACTTAATTTTGAATTTGAATTTTAACATCTGGGATTTATTTGTTATATAATGTAAGGTGACCAAGCACCTTTGCACATGGATTTGAAATTACATGTTTATCACATAATAAATTCTTGTGTATGCATTTGAATTTAAAATTTGTGCTAGTGAAGTGATGAAAGCTGCAGTTCAATCTCTAAGCTTTTGTTCCTTTTATATCTGTTTAGTTAAATGTGGCATTGATTTAGGGTGATACTTTTCTTTTTTAACACTCCATAAAGCACCAAAGATACATTTCAATTTATATACATACATATACCTATTTTCCTCTTTAGGTTTATATTTTCTTTTAAAGCAATACAAGCTTTCTGTAGGAAAATGTAAGTAAAAGTGTAAGGAAGCAAAAAAAT
>NW_016887482.1:0-654 GCF_001698545.2 Rhinopithecus bieti | reverse complement strand
GAAGAATGTATATTCTATTGATTTGGGGTGGAGAGTTCTGTAGATATCTATTAGGTCTGCTTGGTCCAGAGCTGAGTTCAAGTCCTGAATATCCTTGCTAATTTTCTGTTTCATTGATCTGTCTAATATTGACAGGGGGGTGTTGAACCTCCGACTATTATTGTGTGGGAGTCTAAGTCTCTTTGTAGGTCTCTAAGAACTTGCTTTATGAATCTAGGTGCTCGTGTATTGGGTGCCTATATATTTAGGATAGTTAGCTCTATTTTGCATTAATCCTTTTACCATTATGTAATGTCCTTCTTTATCTTTTTTGATCTTTGATGGTTTAAAGTCTGTTTTATCACAGACTAGGATTGCAACCCCTGCTTCTTTTTTTCTTTCCATTTGCTTGGTAATTATTCCTCCATCCCTTTATTTTGGGCCTATGTGCATCTCTGCACATGAGATGGATCTCCTGAATACAGCACCCTGATTGGTCTTGACTCTTTATCCAATTTGCTAGTCTGTATCTTTTAATTGGGGCATTTAGCTGTTTACTGTTAGGGAAACCCACCCCACACCACCCAGCAGGTACCCCGAGTCCGGCGGAGACAAAGGAGTTAGAAAGAGACAGAATAAGCGTTTAAAAGGTGGGTCCAGGGGACCAGAGCATCG
>NW_016887481.1:0-867 GCF_001698545.2 Rhinopithecus bieti | reverse complement strand
GCACTCCTGTCTGGGTGACCATAAGAGACCCTGTTTTTTTTTTTTTTTTAAGAAAAAAAAAAAGAAGCCGGGCGCGGTGGCTCAAGCCTGTAATCGTAGCACTTTGGGAGGCCGAGACGGGCAGATCACGAGGTCAGGAGATCGAGACCATCCTGGCTAACATGGTGAAACCCCGTCTCTACTAAAAAAAAAAAAAGAAAAGAAAAAAAGAAAAGAAATCTAAACTGCATAGGGATCTTAGGGAAAGTCTCTCTGAGAGGACGTTTGAGCTGCAAATTGAAGGACGATGGTTGGGGTTTGGGTTTCAATATATAACAACCTCTTCTTTGCCCAAGTTCTGACACAACAGACAGCCAGATGAGGAATCAGGTATATTGAAATCAAAATAACACTTCCTTATTGTTCCAGTCACTGTTCCTGCATGACAGGCCACCTGGTGTTTAGTGCATAAAATAACTGATGCTGATGGTTTCTGTGGGCCAGGAAGTCAGAGAGGGCATGGCAGGGATGACTCGTCTCTGCCCTGTGAAGTCTGGGGCCTCAGCTGGAAAGACTCAATGGCTACGAGGGCCTTGATGGCTGGGGCTGGAATCATCTGGAGTTGTACACGTCTGGAAGTGGATGCTGGCTGTAGGCTGGCACCTCAGCAGGGCCCTGAGCCAGCACATCTACACATGACCTCTCCATATGGTCTCTCCACCTGGGCTGGCTTGGCTCCCTCATAGCATGATGGCTGGGTTCCCGGGGAGAGTGTCCCAACCACGTGGCTTTTTTTTTCTTTTCTTTTCTTTTTTTTTTGAGATGGAGTCATGTTCTGTTGCCCAGGCTGGAGTGCAGTGACACAATCTCAGCTCACTGCAACCTCCG
>NW_016887480.1:0-652 GCF_001698545.2 Rhinopithecus bieti | reverse complement strand
AATAATTATATTGCCTATGACAAGAGAAAAGCCTTGCATTTAGTAAGCCTTTAAAATACCCTGTTTACAGTAGGATTTTGAAGGTAGTAAGGGCTTAAGTTATGTGGAGTCTTTGGTTTAAACCTTTACAGAGTTTAAAAAAAATCAGCCATCATTATTCTCATGTTAAAATTCTGTATGAACACTCATATAAAGAAGAAAACAGTCGAAAATATTTAAGGCTAAAATTGGAACTTAACGTATTTGTTTCAGAAGTTAACATAGGTCCAGGCTTCCTGCAGCTCACCCATATTTTAAATTAGTGAAGAAATATGATACATGGGTGGGTGACGAGAGGGAAAAGGAACAATTTGCTGAAGAAGTCACCTGTGCAGGGAAAGCTAATTGTATCTCACTGAAGACTCAAGCATCAATTTTAAGGGAAAGTTGTCACATTTAGTGCCTTAACTGAAGTTGTCAAACCCAATAATTTTCCAGTCTTTTAATTCATTTATAAGATAGGAAAGGAAAATACAAATATTATTAAAACAATGGGCCCTGTCTTTTAAGGTTTGGCGCTGAGACTCTCTTTGGCTAAAGAGAAAGACGACACCTTCAAAAGCAAAGTATTTCAATGACTGATGCTAGAGAGAAGCAGCGAGACAGGTCAGGA
>NW_016887479.1:0-865 GCF_001698545.2 Rhinopithecus bieti | reverse complement strand
TTGGAAAATTAAGTCTGTCTTTTCAAAGAATGAAGGTTTTCATCTTTTTTTGAAATCCTTGAGTTATCACTTTGGTTAAGTGAATGGTTTATTTTACAATGATCTGTGATCCTATTTTGTGACATCAAGTATGATAAACCTTTGATATTTGACAAATGTTCCAAAATCAAATGATAAATTATGTCTTTTCCTGACCTAATTAATCCTTTAAGATATTATTAATAGGTTTCCTATAGTCCAAAGATGACATATTGGGCTTATTTGGGATAAAAGTTATACAGGAAGCATTGTCAAACATGAAATGGTGTTTGGTTTTCTTTGGGCTGTATTTAAATACATATGTTATTTGGTATGTTTTCTCAAATTATGGTAAACTCCTATAATTCTAATATGACTTAGTGTACATTATCAGTAAAATTATAATTGTTATGTTAAATTATTGTGTGCCACAGAGGTAACAAATCTCCTTGTCAATTGTGTCTTTGATGGCTGCCCTAAAACGTTTTGTCATCCACAGAAAATTGTTGTCTTGTTTTGGTCCTGTTTAGAAGATGATCTTATATACAGTATAAAACCCTAACAGGTGCTCTTGAATGCAGGTTTCTGATAACTTTGGAAATTGTGATGGCAGAATAGAGGAAAAAAGTTTCAGGATTCATGGACAGCTGAAATGTTCATGAATATCAGAACAGTAATTAGCTTCATGGACTGAACTAATAGAAGACTGAAGTGATCTTTTGACTTTTGCTTAAAACGTTGCTGATCCTTTGTTTTGTTTTTTAGAGTGAAGGAAACTTTTTTTTTGAGCTATTAACAGCTTTTAACAATTAAGTATGCTCCTATGAGCAAAATTTGGAGCGTATTT
>NW_016887478.1:0-266 GCF_001698545.2 Rhinopithecus bieti | reverse complement strand
TAGAATGATTTATAATCCTTTGGTTATATGCCCAGTAATGGGATTGCTGGATCAAATGGTCTTTCTAGTTCTAGATTCTTAGGATCACAATACTGTCTTCTGCAATGGTTGAACTCATTTACACTCCCACAAACACTGTAAGAGTGTTCCTATTTTTCCACAACCTCTCCAGCATCTGTTTCCTGACTTTTTAATGATCACCATTCTAACTGCTGTGAGATGGTATCTTATTGTGGTTTTCATTTGCATTTCTCTAACGACCAGTG
>NW_016887477.1:0-266 GCF_001698545.2 Rhinopithecus bieti | reverse complement strand
GAATGGGGGCTTCCCCTTGACGCCAGTCAGGAAGGCCGTGGCCCGATTTCCACTCAGTGTAAGTCCCGCCCCCCGGGTTTACGCCATTCTCCTGCCTCAGCCTCCCGAGTAGCTGGGACCACAGGCGCCCGCCACCTCGCCCGGCTAGTTTTTTGTATTTTTTAGTAGAGATGGGGTTTCACCGTGTTAGCCAGGATGGTCTCGATCTCCTGACCTCATGATCGACCCGTCTCGGCCTCCCAAAGTGCTGGGATTACAGGCTTGAG
>NW_016887476.1:0-266 GCF_001698545.2 Rhinopithecus bieti | reverse complement strand
ATGTCCATTCTTTTCACAGGGTTTGAACTTACTCTGCATTTCCCATTTTGAAACTCGGTCTTTGAGGGTTCTGGGAAGGGGCAGTAAGTGGCAACCGAAGGCCTGTGTCGAGCAAGGAAATGTCTTCCTTCGAAAACTGGAGAGAAGCTTTCTGTGCAACTCTGTTGTGATGTTTGCATTCATCTCATAGAGTTAAATCATTCTTTGGATTGAGCAGTTTGAAATCACTGTTTCTGGAATCTGAGAAAGGATATTTGGAAATGTTC
>NW_016887475.1:0-265 GCF_001698545.2 Rhinopithecus bieti | reverse complement strand
TTTGTGTAATTACCTTTATTTAAAGTGTATAGTCTGTAAAACATTTTAAGAATATTTAATTTGAAAGTGCTATCTCTGTGAATCTCTTTTGAGTGTCTTATTTGTCAGTATTTAGATGAACACGATGGATTTCAGCTATGTCTTCTACTCACATTTCCTTGTAAAATGATTGCTTTGATTGGGTAATATAAGGGATGTGTATCTTACTTTTCCAGGGAAAAGGAAGATATACAGTAACAACGAAAACACACACAGAGAGAGAGAG
>NW_016887474.1:0-647 GCF_001698545.2 Rhinopithecus bieti | reverse complement strand
AGCTCTTATTATTTTGAGATACGTTTCATCAATACCAAATTTAAGAATTTTGGCATCAATACCAAAGTTCTTAGCATGAAGGACTGCTGAATTTTGTCAAAGGCCTTTTCTGTATCTATTGAAATAATCATGTGGTTTTATCTTTGGTTCTGTTTATGTGATGGATTACATTTATTTGTTTGCATATGTTGAACCAGTCTTGCATCCCAGGGATGAAGCCCACTTGATCATGGTGGATAAGCTTTTGATATGCTGCTGGATTCGGTATGGCAGTATTTTATTGAGGATTTTGCATCGATATTCATCAGGGATATTGGTCTAAAATTTTCTTTTTTTGTTGTGTCTCCACTGGAGTTTGGTATCAGGATGATGTTGGCCTCATAAAATGAGTTACGGAGGATTCCCTCTTTTCTATTGATTGGAATAGTTTCAGAAGGAATGGTACCACCTCCTCCTTGTACCTCTGGTAGAATTTGGCTGTGAATCCGTCTGGTCCTGGGCTTTTTTTGCTTCGTAGGCTATTAATTATTGCCTCAATTTCAGAGCCTGTTATTGGTCTATTCAGGTCTTCAACTTTTCCTGTTTTAGCATTGGGAGAGTGTATGTGTCCAGGAATTTATCCATTTCTTCCAGGTTTTCTAGTTTAT
>NW_016887473.1:0-653 GCF_001698545.2 Rhinopithecus bieti | reverse complement strand
AATTCGGCTGTGAATCAGTCTGGTCTTGGACTTTTTTTTGGTTAGTACGCTATTAATTATTGCCTCAATTTCAGAGCCAGTTATCGGTCTATTCAGGGATTCCACTTCTTCCTGGTTTCATCTTGGGAGGGTGTATGTGTCCAGGAATTTATCAATTTCTTCTAGATTTTCTAGTTTATTTGCATAGAGGTGTTTATAGTGTTCTCTGATGGTAGTTTGTATTTCTGTGGTATCAGTGGTGATATTGCCTTTATCATTTTTTATTGCATCTATTTGATCCTTCTCTCTTTTCTTCTTTGTTAGTCTTGCTAGCAATCTATTGATCTTTTAAAAAACCAGCTCCTGGATTCATTGATTTTTTTGAAGGGTTTTTTGTGTGTCTATGTCCTTCAGTTCCGCTCTGATCTTAGTTAATTCTTGCCTTCTGCTAGCTTTTGAGTGTGTTTACTCTTGCTTCTCTAGTTCTTTTAATTGTGATGTTAGGGTGTCAATTTTAGATCTTTCCTGCTTTCTCTTGTGAGCATATAATACTGTAAATTTCCATCTACACACTACTTTAAATGTGTCCCAGAGATTCTGGTATGTTGTGTCTTTGTTCTCGTTGGTTTCAAGGAACGTCTTCATTTCTGCCTTCATTTTGTTATGTACCCAGT
>NW_016887472.1:0-651 GCF_001698545.2 Rhinopithecus bieti | reverse complement strand
TTATCTTACTGCTTTTCACTTGAAGAACCTGAAGTTAGAAGTGAAGTGCTTTGCACCCACTACGCTGGAGGTTGGTAGGAGGTGGGTAAGGTGGCACTGGGACTGAAGTATAAATCCTCAGAGAGTGACGGAGAGTGGCCTTGAGTCCCAGTGTCCGGGCTCAAACATGGCTCCATCACTTCCCAGTTGGGTAACTTAAGGAAAGGGGCTTATCTCCATGTCTGTTTCCTGATTCTTAAACGAGAGATTATGGGGTTCCTTGGAGGGTGATGAAAATGTTTTGGAAATAGAGCTGGTGGTTGCCCAATGTGGTAAATGGACTAAATGTCACTAAATTGTTGACCTTAAAATGGTTCATTTTATGCTACACAAATTTAATCTCAATTTTAAAAGAGGGATGATTGCATCAACTTTGTAGGGCTGTTTGGGGATTAAATGGGTCAATCCACATTAAGCAATTAGAACCAAGTCTGGCATATGGTAAGCCCTCCAGTGACACTGATTATGACTATATCCTGGTCCAGCTGCTTCATTCCATGTAAGTGCCATGAAAATGTGCTCAAGGGATCCAGACGACTCAAATGTCTCCATTTTGCCTAATGAATGATTAAACACCAAACATTTATATTTAAAATGTATTTTCTTTTAGAA
>NW_016887471.1:0-698 GCF_001698545.2 Rhinopithecus bieti | reverse complement strand
ACTTGCTTGGGACCTGTCACGCTTTTTTACTTGTTTGTTCCTATTGGAATAGAAATGTCTGTTTTGAGTCTGTCCCATCATTGTATTTTGGATGCAGATAATATGTTTAATTTCACAGACTCACAGTTGGAAGGAAATTTACCTCATGTTAGGTCTCATTCATATCTGATTTAGATAATATTTAGATAAGATGTTGGACTTTAGACTTTTGAGTTTATGCTGGACTGATAAAATGCTAGGCAAAATCAGTAAAGATAAAGACGACCTCAATAGCACTTTCAACTACCCTGACTTGTTTCAGATTTATAGGACACTTTCTAATAATAGCAGAATATATATTTTCGCAAAGCAACGATCACCAAGCAGTACACATTCAGTACCATTAAAACAATTTAGCTAATTTTAAATAATATAAATAATACACAGCATGCCCTAGACAACAACAGAATTAAACTAAAAGGCAATATTATAAATATAATTGGAAAATCCAAAATATTTCTAAATAATTTAAAACACTTCTGAATAGTATATGAGTCAATGAGGAAGTCCCAAAACAATACAAAAGATTTTGAACTGAAATGAAGTGAAAATACAACATAGTATTTTTTTTTTGATGCTCCTAAAGCAGTGTTCAGGGGGATATTTCTAGAAATAAATGTTTATAGTAGAAATTAAGAAATAAATGAAACTAGCAACAA
>NW_016887470.1:0-862 GCF_001698545.2 Rhinopithecus bieti | reverse complement strand
TTCTGGGTTGGAAACTCTTTTTTTAAGAATGTTGAATACTGGCTCCCAATCTCTTCTGGCTTGTAGGGTTTCTGCTGAGAGGCCTGCTGTTAGTCTGATGAGCTTCCCTTTGTAGGTGACCTGGCCTTTCTCTCTGGCTGTCCTTTACATTTTTTCTCTCATTTCGACCTTGGAGAATCTGACAATTATGTGTCTTGGGGTTGATGTTCTCATGGAGCATCTTACCGGGGTTCTCTGGATTTCCTGAATTTGAACGTTGGCCTGTCTTGCTAGGTTGGGGAATTTCTTCTGGATGATATCGTGAAGTATGTTTTCCAACTTGTTTCTGTTCTCCCCATATCTTTCAGGTACCCCAATCAGTCGTAGGTTCAGTCTTTTACATAATCCCATAGTTCTTGGAGGTTTTGTTTGTTCCCTTTCATTCCTTTTCTCTTTTCTTGTCCACCTGTCTTGTTTCAGAAAATAGCCTTCAAGCTCTGAGAGTCTTTCCTTCACTTGGTCTATTCTGCCATTGATACTTGTGATTGCTTTGTGAAGTTCTCCTGTTGTGTTTTCAGCTCCATCGGGTCATTTATGTTTCTCTCTTAACTGGTTATTCTGGTTATCAGTTCCTGTATCATTTTTTTCATGATTCTTAGCTTTTTTTGCACTGGGTTAAAACATGTTCCTTTAGCTTAGCAAAGTTCATTATTATCGGGGAACCTGCCCCAATATTTCAACATAGGTTCTTTCTATTTTCCATAAGTGTTGGCCAGCTGAGAAATAAAAGAAAGAGTACAAAGAGAAGAATTTTACAGCTGGGCCTCCAGGAGTGACATCACATATTGGTAGGACTGTGATACCCACCTGAGCCGCAAAACCA
>NW_016887469.1:0-1132 GCF_001698545.2 Rhinopithecus bieti | reverse complement strand
GAAATACGAGAAGTAAGTTTTCCCTCTAAGTGTTTTGGCATTTTCCCCATGGCAATAGTATTGCCCGACTGTGAGGTTGTTTGTTATCAAATTTGAAAAGGTTACCTCATGACCACTCAAAGAAAGCCTAAAATACTTAAACCTCTGCTTGAATTTAGAAACAGAAAGCTATTCATTATATTTCACATTTTCTCTCTTCACTTGTCATCAAATACAATAATCTTGATGAATCCAACATCAATTGTATTCTATGAATACTTCTTGAAAGTGAGTATAGCAATATCAGGCAACTGCTGCTGAAGGGTGATTTAGTTCAACTTTTTTCCAATTAATATTTTGCTGTTTTGGACATAGACATTATTTTCGTTGCACTAGACGTCCTCAAGGTAAAGTATCACAATATGGGTACTGAAAACAAAAGCTCAACATAGCCATTTCAGTTTTAGTTTTGCTGTGCAATACATGAGACAATACCAAAGTTGAAATGTCCTAGTTCTTGTTAGCTTACAGAAGTCATTCAACATGAGCATACTAAAAGTGAAATTTGCCTATACACATGGTATGATGTCCTTGTTATTTATTTGATGTCATCTTTCACTAGGAGGTAGATTAGAAAGGGAAAGACATTTGTTTAGTGTGTTTGCTGGTGTATGCGAAGCACCAACATCAGAGGGGACTAGCACATTTTAAGTGCTTAGTGAATATGTAACTGAACAAATGAGAAGATGAAATAATTTATATATGGGTGAAAGTGTTAATTCCCTTCACATTCCTACTCCACACACACATACACACACACACACACACACACACACACACACACACACACACGTCATTATTTTCAGTTAATTTAACTGTATCAGTCTCTGACTTCAGATTATCCCCAATTCTCTTTCAGTGCCACTGATAATATTCTGCCACTGTCTGCATCCTTTGCTAGTTATCTGACCTTTGGCATGGTTTCTTTCTTGTGCCTTAGTAAAATTTCCAATATTTTCTATTACTTAAGAAGACATGTTTTGGGAAAAGTTTTCCAAGTTCCAATATTATCAATTATCAAAAGTGGACATTTTAAATGTCACATCTTAATTATTTTAAATAAATACATTTTCTTTGGAAATACATATGATCC
>NW_016887468.1:0-651 GCF_001698545.2 Rhinopithecus bieti | reverse complement strand
TTTTGAGATGGAGTCTCACTCTGTCGCCCAGGCTGGAGTGCAGTGGCGCGATCTCAGCTCACTGCAAGCTCTGCCTCCCGGGTTCACACCATTCTCCTGCCTCAGCCTCCCAAGTAGCTGGGACTACAGGTGCCCGCCACCACGCCGTTAATTTTTTTGTATTTTCAGTAGAGACGAAGTTTCACCACATTAGCCAGGATGGTCTCAATCTCCTGACCTTGTGATCCGTCCTCCTCGGCCTCCCAAAGTGCTGGGATTATAGGTGTGACCCACTGTACCCGGCCCCATTTTATTTATTTTATTTTTTCTTGAGACAGAGTCCTGCTCTGTCACCCAGGCTGGAATGCAGTAGTGCAATCTCAGCTTACTGCAACCTCCGCCTCCTGGGTTCAAACGATTCTCCTGCCTCAGCCTCCCGAGTAGCTGGGACTACAGGCACCCACCACCATGCCCGGCTAATTTTCTGTATCTTTTAGTAGAGAGAGGGTTTCACCGTGTTAGCCAGGATGGTCTCCATCTCCTGACCTCGTGATCCGCCTGCCTTGGCCTCCCAAAGCGCTGGGATTACAGGCTTCAGCCACCGCCCCAGGCCCCATGAAGAATTTTGCAAAGCACAAGTGGGTACAAAATTCACCAAGTTTAGCCGGGCGT
>NW_016887467.1:0-1294 GCF_001698545.2 Rhinopithecus bieti | reverse complement strand
AAATAATAATAATTTATTATTATTTTTTTAGACAGGGTCTCTCTCTGTTGCCCAGTCTGGAGTGCAGTGGCATGATCACAGCTTACTACAACCTTGACTTTCTAGGCTCAAACAATCCTCCCACTGCAGCCTTCTGAGTAGTTGGGACTACAGTTGCATGCAGCCACACCTAGCTAATTAAAATAATTTTTTTTTTGGTAGAAGAACCCTTTTGTAGAAGGGTCCCACGATGTTTCACAGGCTGGTCTCAACTACTGAGTTAAGGGATCCTCCTGCCTCGACCTCTCAAAGTGCTGGGATTACAGGCATGAGCCACCCTACCTGGCCTCAACTTTTATTTAAATTCACAGGGTACAGGTTTGTCATATGGGTATATTGCATGACACTGAAGTTTGGGGTATGAATGATCCTGTCACCCAGGTAATGAGCATAGTACCCAATAGGTAGTTTTCAGCCCTCCCTGCCATCAGTGGTCCTGAGTGTCCATTGTTCCCATCTTCAGAGCCAAGATTTGAGTGCCGGCATTTCTGACTCTGGAACTCATGCTCTCAGCCATTGTACTATGGTGCCTGAGACAAATTTTGTTCAATATCATTTTGCCAGTGGCATGATCTCGGCTCACTGCAACCTCTGTCTTCCTGGTTCAAGCGATTCTCCTGCCTCAGCCTCCTGAGTAGCTGGTATTACAGGTGCGTGCCACTACACCCGGCTAATTTTGTAATTTTAGTAGAGACGGGGTTTCACCACGTTGGCCAGGCTGGTCTCAAACTCCTGACCTCAAGTGATCCGCTCGCCTCAGCCTCCCAAAGTGTGGGATTACAGGTGTGAGCCAACGCACCTGGCCTATTTTATTTTTTTAGTAAAAAAAAAAAAATTACCGTTTTACTGTTATACTATTATAGGATGATATAATGACACACAAAATCATGTGGTCCAAATATAAAATATTTAAATGAGGCTATTAACTATCTGGTACATATAATTGCAAAATAACTTAGAAAAGAGGAATATGGGCCGGGCGCGGTGGCTCAAGCCTGTAATCCCAGCACTTTGGGAGGCCGAGACGGGCGGATCACGAGGTCAGGAGATCAAGACCATCCTGACTAACATGGTGAAACCCCGTCTCTACTAAAAATACAAAAAACTAGCCGGGCGACCTGGCGGGCGCCTGTAGTCCCAGCTACTCAGGAGGCTGAGGCAGGAGAATGGCGTGAACCCGGGAGGCGGAGCTTGCAGTGAGCTGAGATCCGGCCACTGCACTCCAGCCTGGGCGACAGAGCCAGACTCCGTCTCA
>NW_016887466.1:0-396 GCF_001698545.2 Rhinopithecus bieti | reverse complement strand
GATGACTATATTATTTTCCACTTTTGTATTGTTTTACTGCTTTCCTTGGATTGAGTTTCAGCCTCCTCTTGTATCTTGATGGATTTTCTGCCATCCAGATTCTGAATTCTATGTCTGTTGTTCCAGCCATTTCAGTCTGGATTTAATGATAGCCATACTGACTGATATGAGATGGTATCTCATATCATGTGGATATTGCATTTTAAAATGCAACATATTAAAACTTGGAGATGCAACTAAAATAGTAGCTATAAGAAAATATACAAGGAAATAGCCAAGATGGCTGATAGATGCAGCTGGGAAGAGCTTCTACCACTGAGAGAGACCATACCATTAAGTACACCAGCAGACTCTGAACAGATCTTCAGAAAGAAGGTGTTCCACATCCTGGATTTA
>NW_016887465.1:0-509 GCF_001698545.2 Rhinopithecus bieti | reverse complement strand
GGATCATTTCTGGAGAGCTAATGTGGTCATCTAGAGGTAAGAAGACACTGGCTTTTAGAGTTGCTAGAATTCTTGCACTAGCTCTTTTCATCTGTGTGGACTGATAGTCCTTTAATCTTTGAAGTTGCTGTGCTTAGGTAGGACTTTTGCTTTTGTATTCCATGATACCCTTGAGGGTTTGATTGTGGTATATGTTGGGTTTAGTTGATTGGTTTCATTTCTGGATGCTTTCAGGGGCCAAAGCTCAGTTCAGCATTGCTGGGCTGTGTGCTCTAACCCTGGGAGCACTGGGACCAGGCCTATCACTTTGTTCTCTGGCCCAGGTGTTTGGGGTCAAACACCTGCTACACTAGAGAGCCTGGGGCGTTCCCATTTCACTGGCAACAACACTCCAATAAGGGCTGCCAGCAAAACGCTCCAGTAGAATGGCAGGGAGAGCCATACATGTGTGCACAGCAGCAGAGGGAATGGGTCTGTGCTCACCACTGTGGTGACGGGGGGCCACAGAT
>NW_016887464.1:0-1294 GCF_001698545.2 Rhinopithecus bieti | reverse complement strand
TCAGGCTTTGCACTTTAGAAAATAAGTTTCCAATATTTTATTTAATTTTATAAATTATCAGTTCCAAATTACTTAATTTAATGGAGTGTCACCATCTTTTTTTTAATATTTTGCTTTTAGATTTTGAACTTAGACATTGAGGACACATTTGATATTCTATAAACCCCAAAAGAACAGAAGAACTCTGATGCAAGGATTATTAGTGTTTGTACTTCTGTAGTTCATGCAGAAGAAAAGTGGTTAACAGAGTGGAGGGACAGATGAGAGGTGGTAAGGAGTGAGTGTGGTGAGTTGGTGAGAAGTAAGAGTATGACAGAGAGAAGAGGGTACCTTCTCGGCCTCTGTCTTGAATTGGTCTCTTCAACCCACATAACCCCTTTTCCTTAGTGGTCTCCTCCCTCTTTCCCTACCTGCAGCTCACATACACTTCTGAGGTAGAACATCTCGCATGATGATATTTTCATTATTCCATTTTCATTATTAGTCTACTTTATTTGACATGCCTACTCATAAAGCATCTCATAAAATGTCTTCCTCCTCAGCTTACATTAATCTTTGAAGTAGTTATGGCACTTACTTTATTCAGTCTTGTACTATGTTAGTTTTGTATATCTGATGTGCCCATTAGATAATAAGCTGTTTGAGAGCAATAAGGATATTTTACTCACTTTTTTGTATCTCTGAGAGTCTTGCATATAATATACATTCAGTAAACACTTGATGTTATTTTGAAAAAATCGAGACATCTAATAAGTGCCCAATATAACATTTGAAAATATAAGCAAAAGACTTTCATATTCTCTTTTCAGAATAGTGTAGACATTTTGGCTTTTAATGATTCCAGAGTTGGCCTTTGTTTAGATTTATGTGTGGCATCTCTTTGGAAATAAGATATATCCAGTTTCAATTCTATTTGTACAATAATTTACATTCTATTTTTTAATCACTTAATATTTCAAGTGACTTTTCCTTGTAGTTACAATGCTCTTTGGAAACTTCATAAATGTTTTGAGTACACATAGAAAACATTGCATTCTTATTCAGCTTATCTGTATTTTATACTACTGCAAACTACATCTAATTGTTTCCATTAAATTTATTTGACACCTTGATGAGATTTCTCTTTGATATTAAAGTGGTGACACAATCTTATATAATATTTAATATTCCTTATTTGAAAATTAAAGCCCTATATTAACTCATTTGAAAAGTGAGAATGATATACAAGAACAGATATACTTGTGTTCACTTTAAAAAACACCATTTATCTTTATCATATTAACTAAATTAGTGT
>NW_016887463.1:0-1134 GCF_001698545.2 Rhinopithecus bieti | reverse complement strand
TCCACTCCAGATGCTGTTTGCCTGGGTATCACCAGCGGAGGCTGCAGAACCGCAAACATTGCAGAACGGCAAATGTAGCTACCTGATTGTTCCTCTGGAAGGTCCGTCTCAGAGGAGCACCCAGCCATATGAGGTGTCAGTCGGCCCCTACTGGGAGGTGTCTCCCAGTTAGGCTACTCAGGGGTCAGGAACCCACTTAAGGAGGCAGTCTGTCCACTCTCAGATCTCAAACTCCATGCTGGGAGATCCACTACTCTCTTCAAAGCTGTCAGACAGGGACATTTAAGTGTGCAGAAGTTTCTGCTGCCTTTTGTTCAACCATGTCCTTCCCCAGAGGTGAAGTCTACAGAGGCAGGCAGGCCTCCTTGAGCTGCAGTGGGCTCTACCCAGTTTGAGCTTCCTAGCTGGTTTGTTTACCTACTCAAGCCTCAGCAATGGTGGGCACCCCTCCCCAGCCTTGCTGACGCCTCGCAGTTCAATCTCAGACTGCTGTGCTAGCAGGGAGCAGGGCTCCGTGGGCATGGGACCTTCCGAGCCAGGAGCGGGATATAATCTCCTGATTTGCCGTTTGCTAAGACCATTGGAAAAGTGCAGTATTAGGGTGGGAGTGACCCGATTTTCCAGGTGAGAGGTGACTGCGTGCTGGCAGTCCTCACAGCCCTTGATCGTTCTCGGCACCTCCTTGGCCTCGGCACCCACTCTGGCCACGCTTGAGGAGCCCTTCAGCCTGCTACTGCACTGTGGGAGCCCCTCTCTGGGCTGGCCAAGGCCAGACCTGGCTCCCTTTGCTTGTGGGGAGGTGTGGAGGGAGAGGCCCAGGCGGGAACTGGGGTGCATGTGGCGCTTGTGGGCCAGCGTGAGTTCTGGGTGGGCATGGGCTCAGTGGGCCCCGCACTCAGAGCATCCAGCTGGCGCCACTGGCCCAGGGCAGTGAGGGGCTTAGCACCCAGACCAGCAGCTGCAGAGGGTGTGCCGGGTCCCCAGCAGTGCTGGCCTGCCGGTGCTGTGCTCAAATTCTCGCCGGACCTCAGCTGTGTCCCCGCGGGGCAGGGCTCGGGACCTGTAGCCTGCCGTGTCCAAGCCTCCCCCCTACTGTGGGCTCCTGCATGCCCAAGCCTCCCCAACGAGTGCCAA
>NW_016887462.1:0-703 GCF_001698545.2 Rhinopithecus bieti | reverse complement strand
CTATTGTGATAATCATGTGGTTTTTGCCATTGGTCCTGTTTATGCGATGGATTATGTTTATTGATTTGAGTATGTTGAACCAGCCCTGCATTCCAGGGATGAAGCCAACTTGATCATGGTGGATAAGCTTTTTAATGTGCTGCTGGATTCAGTTTGCCAGTATTCTACTGAGGATTTTCGCATTGATGTTCATCAGGGATATTGGCCTGAAATTTTTTTTGTTGTTGTTGTGTCTCTGCCAGGTTTGGTATCACGATGATGCTGGCCTCATAAAGTGAATTAGGGAGGAGTCCCTCTTTTTTTATTGTTTGGAATAGTTTTAGAAGGAATGGTACCAGCTCCTCTTTGTACCTCTGGTAGAATTTGGCTGTGAATCCATTTGGTCCTGGGCTTTTATGGTTGGCAGGCTATTAATTACTGCCTCAATTTCAGAACTTGTTATTTGTCTATTCAGAGATTCCACTTCTTCCTGGTTTAGTCTTTGGAGGGTGTTATGTGTCCAGGAATTTATCCATTTCTTCTAGATTTTCTATATTTGCATAGAGATGTTTATAGTATTCTCTGATGGTAATTTGTATTTCTGTGGGATCAGTGGTGATATCCCCTTTATCATTTTTTATTGTGTCTATTTGATTCTTCTCTCTTTTCTTCTTTATTAGTCAGGCTAATGGTCTATCTATATTGTTAATCTTTTCAAAAAATG
>NW_016887461.1:0-1727 GCF_001698545.2 Rhinopithecus bieti | reverse complement strand
TGAGACACTGTGCCTGACCTGACTTATTTTTTGAGTTATATGATGTGGGAACTTTAATTTTCCTTTTCTGCCCCTTCAAATCACAGAAGTAACCACTAATAATTCGGTGCTTATCCTTCTTGACTTTTCTTAAGCTTATACAGATCTATTTACATACATATAACATTTTATTCATAAAATACTGTGCTGTATACATACTGGTCTGCAACTTAATTTTTTCATTTTACAGTAGATCATGGACATCTTTCTAAATCTTTATCACTATCTTTTGTCATTTTGTTATTATATAAGTAATAATATATACTTGTACATAGTATATATGTACTATGTACAAGTAAAATCCACCCCATCCCCAAACCTATAGACACAGCTGTTAACAAATCTTTTCAGACATGATTTTAATTAATATACAAATATTTATAAAGACATGCTTTTATATATGATATATTGTATCTTTATATAGATACATAGATACATGTTAATATTTATATACATATATTTATTTACATATATGCTATTCTGCATTTTTTTCATTTATGGGTATCCATGTCAGTGCACATAGTTCCATCTTACTCAACTTTTGAAACAACTGCATAATATTCCACTGATATAATTTAAATATCTTTTAAATTTTTAAATTATTTTAAATAATAAATAAATATCACATAATGTGATGTGAATCTTAAGAAATGAACTGTTATTTCTGTCATTTAAACTTTGTTGCTTGAAGGAGACTCTCCCAAGTGTCAAGGTCAAATGGATTCTTTTATTTGTTTCAAGTGTCTGTTGCTATATCTGGATCATACTTAGCTGCCACTGTTTCTGGTGTCGTGGAATTCTTTTTTCCCCTAAAATACTTCTATGAGTAATATTTTCAAATATATTGCATGGGGATCCTATTTGGTATTCTTTTGCCTGTCTAAAATGTCTTTATATTGCTTCACACTTGATTGACTAAATACAGATGGTAGGATCAGAATTTTTTCTTCTCAATTGAGAATACATTGTTTTATTGTCTTTTATTAGCCTTGCTGATGAGAGTGATTTCAGTTGTTTATCATTCATTTGTAGGTAACCTGTTTTACTCTAGACCACTGCAATGCTCTAGTACTTTTACAATGTGGAAATGTTCTGTATCTGCACTATCCAATACAGTAACCACTAACCAGATATGACTATTGAGCACTTGAAATGTGGCTAGTGCAACTGAGGGCCTGAATTTTAATTTAATTTAATTTAATTAATTTAAATTTAGACAGCCACGTGTGATTAGTGGCTGCTGTATTCAGTTACTACAGGTCTAGTTGCTTTTAGGAAACTATCTTAGAGTTCTGATTATCAGACTCTATCTTGGTATATTGCTTTTCCATTCATTTTGTATATCACTTTTGTGGATGTTTCGAATTTGAAGATTTGTGTCTTTTTTCAGCTCCAGTAACTTTATTTTCATTTCTTGTTTTCTTCCCCTTCATTGTCTTGCTTATTTCCATTTGGAAATCGTAGGAGATATATGGCCTCTTGGATTATTCCCCATGTTTCTTAACAG
This sequence comes from Rhinopithecus bieti, assembly GCF_001698545.2. Taxonomy (NCBI): domain Eukaryota; kingdom Metazoa; phylum Chordata; class Mammalia; order Primates; family Cercopithecidae; genus Rhinopithecus; species Rhinopithecus bieti. The sequence continues at coordinate 181 of NW_016887461.1, read as the reverse complement.
CTTGCTCTCACTTTTAATTTCATTTTTTAAAACCTTATGTTCTCAGATATGTCTTCAGTTTTTTTTTTCTTTTAAATTTCAGATCACTCTCTTGGTATTCAGCTGTATCCAGTTAATTTTCATTTGGCAGTCATGAATTGGATTTTTTAAATCTTTCTTATTCTTGGCTCCATTTTCATAG
>NW_016887460.1:0-649 GCF_001698545.2 Rhinopithecus bieti | reverse complement strand
CGGTATTTGGTTTTCTGTTCTTGTCATAGTTTGCTGAGAATGATCGTTTCCGGCTTCATCCATGTCCCTGCAAAGGACATGACTCATCCTTTTCATGACTGCATAGTATTCCATGGTGTGTATGTGCCACATTTTTTAATCCAGTCTATCATTGATAGACATTTGGGTTGGTTCCAAGTCTTTGCTATTGTGAATAGTGCCACAATAAACATACATGTGCATGTGTCTTTATAGTAGCATGATTTATAATCCTTTGGATATATACCCAGTAATGGGATCACTGGGTTAAATGGTTTTCTAATTCTAGATCCTTCAGGAATCGCCACACTGTCTTCCACAATGGTTGAACTAATTTACACTCCCGCCAACAGGGTAAAATATTCCTATTTCTCCACATCCCCTCCAGCATCTGTTGTTTCCTGACTTTTAATGATTGCCATCCCAACTGGCATGAGATGGTATCTCATTGTGGTTTTGATTTGCATTTCTCTGATGACCAGTAACAATGAGCATTTTTTCATGTGTCTGTTCACTGCATAAAACTCTTCTTTTGAGAAGTGTCTGTTCATATCCTTTGCCCACTTTTCGAGGAGGTTGTTTGTTTTTTCCCTGTAAATTTGTTTAAGTTCTTTGTAGATTCTGGAAATTA
>NW_016887459.1:0-862 GCF_001698545.2 Rhinopithecus bieti | reverse complement strand
TTAATGTCACCTTTAACATTCTGATTGTGCATATTTGAATCTTCTCTCTTTTGGTTAGTCTAGTTTTGCAGTCTATCAATTTTGTTTATCTTTTAAAGAACCAACTTTTATTTATCCTTGTTACTGTTTTGTAGGTCTTACTTTCATTTGGTTCTTCTCTAATCTTTATTATTTCTTTTCCTCTGCTAGGTTTGGGCTTGGTATGTTCTTGACTTTGTCTTTCCTTTAGGTGAGACATCAGGTTGTTAGTTTGTGATCTTTTATTTTTTTTTATGCTGACATTTAACAAAGTATTGTGTATTCCAAAGTTTTCTTTTAGCAAAGTATTGTGTATTCCAATGTTTTCCTTCTTCATTTATGGGTCCCGTATTTTGAAATACAATATCAATCTTATTCTCATCTTTTATTGTGGTAAATTATAGATGATATAAAACTTACACTTTTAGCCAATTTTAACTGTGCAGTTTGGTGGTATTAAGTACATTCATGTTTTACAACCATCACCACTACCCATCTAAATGATTTTTTCATCTTCACATACTGAAACTCCATACCCAGGAAAAAAATAACACCCCATTTTTTCCTCCCCCCAGCCCCTGGTAACAACCATTGTGCTTTCTGTCTCTATGATTTTGACTACTCTGGGTACCTTATATAAGTGGTTTTATATAGTATTTGTCCTTTTTTAACTGGCTTATTTCACTTAACATAATGTTGTTAAGACTTGTCCATGTTATAGAATGTGTCAGAATTTTCTTCCTTTTAAGGTTGAATAATATTTTATTGGATGTGTATGGATGTGTATGTACTATATATACACATACATTATTGCATTTATGTATCTGTATATGTAGTTAACCCT
>NW_016887458.1:0-885 GCF_001698545.2 Rhinopithecus bieti | reverse complement strand
CCAATAACTGCTATTATATTCTGATTTTCAGTTCACAAAATATTCCTCCTGCATGAATTATCTCAGTTCTCACAGCACTCCTGTGAAATAAGCATTATTATAATCTTCATTTACAAAACAGATAGTGGACTCCAGAGAGGTTAAATGACACAGTCACACAGTAACATAGCTGCAACTCCAAGACAGATCTTCTGACTACAAATATTGTCCATTTCCCTCTTTACCTCATATGTGTATAGCTTAGGTAGAAGTGCTATTAGTAATGTTGGGATGGAAAAGAAATCAGTGGAGGAAATCTGCTAGAAGTATTGGTAGGTTTTAAAACAAATTATATTTTGCTTCATTTTGATTTTGGTAAAATTATACAGTGATGTTTGGAGAGATAAATTTGTGATTATTTTGTTGATGAAAACATTTAACTACATTTTACTACATTTAGGAATCAGTAAAATAAGGGTTAAATTAAGTAAATTCAACCTAGAATTACAAGATAAGGTAATATATACTTACAAATATCACCTTAATTTTGATGTCAACTATAGGTACATAAAACTTAACGCTGTTTTCCTCCTCATGCTTGACAAAGTCCTTGCTATTTACCATCCCTCGAAATTAAGTGAGAATTTTACAAATCTAACTGTGGCTCTGTTGAGTAATCTCAAATATTGCTTTTGCCTACGTAAGCATGCTTTAGGCAAGATCATGAAGAGTTATCCACTTATCCCAAAAAATAAATTAATAAAAACCAAAACACTGAAATGAATGTCTTATTTCACTTTCCTGGAAGAGATTAAACTAAATTAGAAAATAATTTAACAGTTATATTTTAGACACAGTAATGTGTATTTAAAACAAAAGGATACATGACATATTTCTAAAACTCTA
>NW_016887457.1:0-653 GCF_001698545.2 Rhinopithecus bieti | reverse complement strand
TTTGAGATGGAGTCTCGCTCTGTCGCCCAGGCTGGAGTGCAGTGGGGCAATCTCCATTCACAGCAAGCTCCGCCTCCCGGGTTCACGCCATTCTCCTGCCTCAGCCTCCTGTGTAGCTGGGACTACAGGCACCCGCCACTGCGCTTGAGAAGACCCAAGGCTGGAGGAATATTAAAGACCAAAATAAATCACTAAAGAAGATCTATGTTATGGAGAGATTTTCAGTCTTCAGAGATAGTATTATTTAATATCATAAATGTGATGGTTAACACTGAGCATCAACTTGATTGGATAGAAGGATAGAAAGTATTGTTCCTGGATGTGTCTGTGAGGGTGTTGCCAAAAGAGATTAATGTTTGAGTCAGTGAGCTGGGGAAGGCAGATCCACCCTTAATCTGGTGGGCACAATCTAATCAGCTGGCAGAAAAAATGTGGAAAGGAGAGACTGGCCTAGCCTCCCAGCCTAAATCTATCTCCCTTGCTGGATGCTTCCTGCCCTCGAACATCGGGCTCCAAGTTCTTCAGTTTTGGGGTGTGGACTGGCTCTCCTTGCTCCTCAACTTGCAGACAGCCTATTGTGGGACCTTGTAATTGTGTGAGTTAATTCTTAATTAACTCCCCTTTACATATGTGTGTGTGTGTATATATATATA
>NW_016887456.1:0-864 GCF_001698545.2 Rhinopithecus bieti | reverse complement strand
ATTTTATTTATTTTTTGAGACAGAGCCGCTCTCTGTCGCCAAGGCTGGAGTGCAATGGCGCGATCTCGGCTCACTGCAACCTCTGCCTCCTGGGTTCAAGCGATTCTCCTACCTTAGCCTCCTGAGTAGCTGGGATTACAGGCACGCGCTACCATGCCTGGCTAATTTTGTATTTTATTAGAGACGGGATTTCATCATGTTGGTCAGATTGGTCTCGAACACCTGACCTTGTGATCCACCCAACTCAGCCTCCCAAAGTACTGGAATTACAGGTGTGAGCCATCGTGCCTGGCCCAAATATTTTGGATTTATAAAATGTCTTGATATCCAGTAGAGCAAAGCTTCTCACTTTGTTCTTCTTTTTTTGGTTATTCTTGGTCGTTTGCCTCTACACACACACACACACACACACACACACATATACACACACCTTTTAGAATTTTATTGGAATTACATTGAATCTATAGATCATTTTAGAAATAATTTATGGCTTTAAAATATTGAGTGTGGCCTGTTTCTTCATTTATTTGTTTTATTGCTTTTCGTATCTTCCTTATGTGTTCGGAATTGGTGGGTTCTTGGTCTCACTGACTTCAAGAATGAAGCCACGGACCCTCACAGTGAGTGTTACAGTTCTTAAAGATGGTGTGTCTGGAGTTTGCTCCTTCAGACGTTCAGATGTGTCTGGAGCTTCTTCCTTCTGGTGGGTTCATGGTCTTGCTGTCAGGAGTGAAGCTGCAGACCTTCATGGTGAGTGTTACAGCTCTTAAAGGCAGCGCATCTGGAGTTGTTCATTCTTCCCAGTGGGTTCGTGGTCTCATTGGCTTCATGAGTGAAGCTGCAGAACTTTGCTGTGAGCGTTAC
>NW_016887455.1:0-417 GCF_001698545.2 Rhinopithecus bieti | reverse complement strand
GCCCCTTCCTGTGGCTTCACACAGCCACTTCCTGTGCCCTCACACAGCCCCTTCCTGTGACCTCACACTGCCCCTTCCTGTGACCTCACAAGCCCCTTCCAGTGGCTTCAAACAGCCCCTTTCTGTGGCTTCCCACAGTCTCTTCCTGTGACTTCCTTCTGCCCCTTCCTGTGGCTCCACACAGCCCCTGCCTGTGGCTCCATACTGCCCCTTCCTGTGACTTCACACAGCCCCTTCCTGTGGCCTCACACTGACCCTTCCTTTGGCCTCACACTGCCCCTGTGACTTCACACAGCCCCTTTATTTGGCTTCACACAGCCCCTGCCTGTGGCTCCACACTGCCCCTTCCTGTGACTTCACACTACCCTTTTATTTGGCTTCACACTACCCCTTCCTGTGACTTCACATAGCCCCTTC
>NW_016887454.1:0-417 GCF_001698545.2 Rhinopithecus bieti | reverse complement strand
GTGGTGATGATGATGATGGTGATGGTGGTGGTGGTGGTGGTAGTGGTGGTGGTGATGGTAGTGGTGGTGGTGATGATGGTAGTGGTGATGATGGTAGTGGTTATGGTAGTGGTGGTGATGATGATGGTGATGGTGATGATGATAATGGTGATGGTGGTGGTGGTGGTGATGATGGTGATGGTAGTGGTGGTGGTGATGATGATGGTGATGGGTGGTGGTGGTTATGATGGTGATGGTGGTGATGATAGTGGTGATGGTGGTGGTGGTGATGGTGATGGCGGTGTTGGTGGTGGTGATAGTGGTAGTGATGGTGGTGGTGTTGATGATTATAATGCTAAGTGGTAATGATGGTGATGGCAATGACATTGGTCTGGAGACAAGCGTGGAGAACCCTGAATTCAATCAGAGAAGGAGTAT
>NW_016887453.1:0-702 GCF_001698545.2 Rhinopithecus bieti | reverse complement strand
GGGGAAACGAAGGGATGGGCTGAATTAAAGGAATAGGTTGGACTAATTAACTGCAGCAGGAGCATGTTCTTAAGTCACAGATCGCTCATGCTATCATTTGTGGCTTAAGAATGCCTTTAAGCGGTTATCCGCCCTGGGCGGGCCAGGTGTTCCTTGCCCTGTTCCCTTAAACCCAGAACCTTCCTGCTTCGGCGTTAGGGCCATTATGGACATGTCACAGTGCTGCAGAGATTTTGTTTATGGCCCGTCTTGGGGCCAGTTTATGGCCAGATTTTGGGGGGCTTGCTCCCAACATGTCTCCCTTCTCTGATTTGCAAATCGGTAAGAGCAAGGGCAGCTTTGTCACGGTGAGCTACTTCTTGCAGGAGTCGGGATCCGCATCTGCAGACTATACAAAGACAGACAACACAGAGTAAAAGCGCCATCATCATTGAAATCACAGAGCTTCCAAGTGTTTTATCCATTTTAATGGGTTACTAGCTGCTAATTTGTCTGCAGCTCCTTTAAGCAGTGCATTTCCTGACATTAAGGTCAGGTGTGTCTGGGATGCTTTAAATATTTGTTCTTTTAATTTTCCTGTATCCAAAACAAGTTTGTAGAGTGTCCTTCTAGATGCTTTTTTATTTTTTTTCCAAATTTTGATCTTACTAAGTGCATTTAATAGTTTCCACAAATCTAGGGCCGGGCGCGGTGGCTCAAACC
>NW_016887452.1:0-683 GCF_001698545.2 Rhinopithecus bieti | reverse complement strand
CCCACCCGACAGCCCCACCCAGTCCAAGACCCGTCCCCTCTCCCCAGATGCCCCAGCTGTAGGCTCTGTTCCGACCTCACTCCAACATTGACTATTGCACCTGAGAAATGTCCTCAGGACTTTGCAAATTCCATTTCCTTCCTCTGGCTCCCCTCCCAACTCCGCCAACCAAATCCCCTGCCTGCCACCCCTATGCCCCACCCCACAGACTCCAGCTCGGCCTCTGGCTCTGCCCTCACTGCCCAGGCTTTGGGAGCCCACCCAGCACCAGGCTGGACCCGTCTGCAATTTGCTTCCAGGGCTACCTGCAGCTGGATGTGTGCCAGTCACCATCCTGGGCTTGCAATGACTGGGCCGACATCCGTCTGCAGTGAGGGTGGATACTGTCCAAAGACAGAGACCGTGCCTCCCCTAATGCCCATCCCCACCACCACACAGCTGGAATGGAAGCTGGTGCTCCTGTGAGGAACCTGCAGGGCACTTTCCTTGTCGATCCAGGAGTTCAGGGGCCAGGGAGAGTGATGCCAGGAGGGAAGAATCAGACATCATTCTTCAAGGGCAGGGAGCACACAGGGATTTCTGGTCAACCCAGGAAAAGGCCCCGAGAGAGACACTAGTGAGCCCTGGTGAGCATCCCTGTGCCTGCGAGGGAGAGCCCAAGGCACATCCTACCTGTAGCTGAG
>NW_016887451.1:0-232 GCF_001698545.2 Rhinopithecus bieti | reverse complement strand
TTGATTACAGTTGCAGATACCATCTCTGGGGGAAAATTACATTTCTGAGACTCGGATTGAACCTCAGAAATTGTTGCTAGAAGCCTAACTTCAATAAAGCAAAATCAGTATTTACAAAATCTATATGGCATTGCAATTTTCTCTAATGTGATGTTCTCTTCTGAGTGTTTTTTACCAAGTGGTATTATGCTTCATATTTCAAAGCTTAAACAATAGATTTATACATTAATAA
>NW_016887450.1:0-373 GCF_001698545.2 Rhinopithecus bieti | reverse complement strand
CCCGTCTCTACAAAACATTACAAAACAATTACAAAAAATAAAACATCCTGTCTCTACAAAACATTACAAAAAATACAAAACATTAACTGGGCATGGTGGCGGGTGCCTGTAGTCCTAGCTACTGGGGAGGCTGAGGCAGGAGAATGGCATGAACCTGGGAGGTGGAGCTTGCAGTAAGCTGAGATCACGCCACTGCACTCCAGCCTGGGAAACAGAGCAAGACTCCGTCTCAAAAAAAAAAAAATAAAATAAAATAATGTTCTTTGCCTGGCTGACTGGAATTCATTCTTCGCTCTCCAGTTGCTCTTTATGAATCTACTTTCATTCATTCAACAGACAATTTTGAGTATCATTTTGTGTCAGACATGATTCT
>NW_016887449.1:0-4090 GCF_001698545.2 Rhinopithecus bieti | reverse complement strand
AAGTAGGTACCCATTGAATGTTATTGGCAAAATGTATCAACTGATATCTTATTATAGAGTAGTTGATAGATCTTTGGGAGTAAGACTTTCTAAGGAAAAGACATAGAGTGGGAAAATATATGGGGTAGGAGATGTAAAACTGGGAGACGGGGTTATAACAATGACTAACTTGTTCATTTCCATGATTCTGCTTTGGGTAGGTCCTTTCTTCCAAGGGAACATTTGGTGCTGGTTTAAAAAAATCGTTTTGTCTCCACAGAGGAACATAAACTGTCTCCTTACCAGAAATTTAAAATGACTGAATCCAATATATTTTATATATATATATTTTTTTACCTAGCTTTCTGGAATCGTAACACTAAATTAAAGTAAATAAAAGACATGCATCAAGTATCTAACACAATGCTGGCCCAAAAGAGATGCTTGGTAAATATTAATTTCCTTCCAAATGGGGTCAAGTTGTAGTAACTGACTAATCTCAAGGGCCTAGGCAACATCTCTTCTGTTTTCTGTAGAGCATTGCTTCTCAAAGTGTGGTGCTTGGACCAGTAGCATCAAAATCAACTGAGAGCTTGTAAGAAATCAGAATCCCATGCCTCACCCCAAACATACTGAAATAGATACTCTGGGGTGGGCATTCAATTTGTGTTTTAACATGCTCTTTAGATTATTCAGGTTGGACGCTCATTTTGAGAAGCATTACTGGAGACAGTTCTGCTTTGTTTCTCCCTTAAATGTTTTACTTTGTTTTATGTTTTAACCTGTAAGCTACCTTAAATTGCTTGGCAAAATGCCAGGATATAAACCTACCTAAAATGTATAATAAATGAACTGAATAGCTTGCCAAAAGAAGATCTAAACTGGAATAGAACTCCTTCCTACAAATCTCTCCAGTACCCAAATTCCTATTCACTGTAAGTTTTACTTTAGAAAATTTAGGCCCTTTGTTTACCATTTCATATTGTCCTACTCTTCATGCTGTTAACTGAAAAAAGACTGCACTGAAACTCAAGTTGTGAGTCAGGCATGAGTTTTAATTAAGCTGTGCTGCCTAATGCTGTTCATTCCATGAAATTCTACTTCCAAACATTATTCTCTTCCAATCTTCTAATTCTCCACATTAAAACCTTCCTTTGGGTCAACCAAATAATAAATGGCATGCCTAACTACTTGAGTTGTCTTGAATAAACATCCGATTATAGCTGCTATCTACATACAAATGGCTCTTGGCTATTAGACTTTTGAGTGTTGCATAGAAGTCTGTTTTCTGCACACACACATTCCAGCCACCTGAAATAAGAACCCAAATTTCTCAGGCACTGGTGGCTCCAGGTGGAATGGTCCTTAAATTGGTAATCTCTCTTGAAATGCTTTGGCTCATCAGGGATGTTATGCCCTTATAAGGCCTGTTGAAAATCTGCTAACAAATTAATGGTCTTAAAGGTTAAACGACAGTTTGACAAACATATGTTTAAAAGGGAAGGCACATGCCAGACCAGTGCCCTCCTGACACTCTGCCTGTTGGGGGGTAGTTAAAGCAGCATCGAATTGCAGGCTTTGGGGACAGTTTAAGTAACAGAAAAGAAAACAGTGTAACATGTGGCAGACACAGGCCTGCAGAGAGGAAAACAGCTAATAAAATGGCTGTGTAAAGCAAGTAAAATTTCTTCCCTACTCAGATCTCAATATTGTTATAATAATAAACAATTATAACATCCCCTTTGCTTGCTGCACAATTAGGAATCAGCCAAACCTAATGGATGGGCTAGAGAAAACCATTGCAGGCAATGTAATTGCCAACATCTAGTTAAGTTCTGATATTTTCAAGCAGCAAGATAAGGCATGGTGAAAGAAGCATGAACTGGAAATCAGGACACTTGAGTTTTACTCCAGACTCTACTACATTTAGGCTATGTGACAGTGAGCTTCAGCTTTCTTTGAAATTTCCTCACAGAAATATATGTTACTATCATATCCTTGACTTTTACTGAGAATTGATATGACAAATGACCATATGAAAAAAAATTTGTGTGTTTAGTAAAGCCTCCATTTAAAAGGCCCCATACACATAAACTCCAACATTCACTGAATAATTAATATGGGGAAGACACTGTGGTAAGAGTTTACCTATATTATCTTACATAATGCTCAGAAAATATCCTATAAGAGAGATACTATTATCCTGATTATTACAAACAAGAAACTCAGGCTTAAAATGGCCCAAAGTATATGATATTGCTAGAATTTTAGCCTGGTTGTGCTAACACCAAATTCCATGTTTTATTCACTGTGTCTTGTGGGGTACAGATGTTCTGTTTATAAAATTAACAAGATTTATTCATTTGAGTTTTACATTACAAAGAAGTCTGTTTTTTTTGGCTCAATTTATGTATTTTATCAGATCATAAGAACTACATAACACAGTATATTTAACTTTTGCTTTGTCTCCTTAGGAATTGAAAGCTGCATTTGGGCTCAGTTTTGGCAACCACCTTTTGGCCTGTTCCTGATTACCATATTTCCTCCTCTTCTCCACTTCATAGCTATTGGTCTTTTCTAATTGTCATTTTTTATGTCTTTATTTTTTATTTATATACATTTGTGGAGCACAAGTGCAATTTTGCTACATGCATGGTGGTCAACTCAAGGTTTTAAGGTATCCATCGCTAAAATGACCTACATTATATCCATTAAAATTCCATCTTTACACTTAAAATTTTGTAAGTTCATCAAGGTATGTCTTTATATGGATTGTATTTTATTAGTTTTCCCTAGATGTGGTTTGTTCATTTAAACTATAGATTTCAAGTTCTGTTTCAGGAATTTTTTTTCCTATTCAAGCTTTTAAATTTAATTTTACTTTTATTAGAGTAATAGTTAACTATCAAACAAAACTATAAAATTAGTACATTTCTTACAAAAAAATAGCTGTCCCTTTCTTATCCCTCCCTAAGTCCTCAGAGATAATCTCCTTCAACAGTTGAAGGTATTTTTTCTGGCATGTAACTCCATATTTTAAAAAATGTGCTTATACTTAACACACGTTAGACCTTATCGATGATGTCTTGTTAACTGACACGACCCTGCTATGAGTTCACCTTCCTCCATCTTCCAAATACAGTTATCACACAATTATTTATTGGCTTAATAGTCATGTAAATGCTATTCACAGCTGAACTGAGGAGTGTACAATGATTATATTTCTTTGCATGCAACTTTTCTTCTTGTTGTTTATATTTGGCTCATTATTTTCCTGGGATTGAAAGTGGCCTCCTTTTCCACGTGCTTAGTTTCCCTTGCATCTATTGTTATTTTCACTCATCTTCCAAGAGCATCCCAGTATAGTTTTTTTCGGAATCAACACTATCAGATTATGAATTTCTGCTTTTAAAATGTGCTTTGGTATTTGTTTTCTGAGAGTACTTGCATCTAGATCCCTCCATTTTCCTACTCCAATCTGGACTATTTGCTCTCTAGGCTTACTGAACAATTTTAATTATAGAGATTTCTTTATCTTTCTCCTTATACCCTCCATTTTACATTTTCTTTTGCCTTAGTTTATTTTGTCATTTTCCATGAGCACACCCTCCACAAGCTTACTAAGAAATGGTGCATGGGAGGTAAATGTTGTTTCAATGCATAATTGAATACTCCTTTATTATACTTTTGTCTTAGTTTGGCTGACTATAGATTTTAGATTGAAAATAATTTCCCGGAGAATTTTGAATGCCTTCCCCTCTCCTTTCCTTCCTGGACTCAAATTACCTCATATGTTAGACATTTGATATTACCTAAAGTCCATGAGACTCTGTTTATTTTTTTCTCTATAACTTTTCCTATATATTTTGTGATTGGGTAATTTCTATTGAATTATCTTCAATTTTACCAACTTTTGCTTCGTGATCTCCATTCTGCTTCATTCTGCTTGACTTCTGCTTGATTGTATTTTCCCCCCAAAATGGGTGAAATTTTCCTTACTCTTTATCAGGTTATCTTTCATTAAATTCAAATATTATACTTTTCAGTTATAAAATTTCTATAGTTAATTTTATATTATTTATTTTCTGCTGAGCTTTCTTGTTTTTTTTAC
>NW_016887448.1:0-379 GCF_001698545.2 Rhinopithecus bieti | reverse complement strand
TGTGAATGTGTATGTAGCTGTGTCACATGGACAGATGGTGTAATACCACCAGTCAAGTTACAGGACAGTTCCATAACTTGTAAGGCTCCCTCCTGCTCCCCTTTTTTCCCCACACTCAAACCATCCCACCCCTGTCCTCTTATCTGACAACACATGAACGTGTTCTCTAGCTCCATCATTTTGTCATATAAAGAATATTACATAAATGAATTTATACAGTACACACACTTTTGAAGTAGGCTTCTTTTCACTCAGTGGAATTCCCTTGAAAGCAATCCATGTTGTTTTGAGATAAATGAGTTGGTTCCTTTTTTTTTTTTTTTTTTTTTTTGTTTTTTAAAGCTGTTTTGGAAATTTGGGGCAGTTTTGGGGGGGAAAA
>NW_016887447.1:0-379 GCF_001698545.2 Rhinopithecus bieti | reverse complement strand
AGTGGCTGAGACTGCAGGCATGCACCACCATGCACGGCTAATTTTTAAAAATTGTTTGTAGAGATAGAGGTCTCACTATATTGCCTGGGCTAGTCTTGAACTCCTGGACTCAAGTGATCCTCCTACCTCAGCCTCCTAAATGCTGGGATTACAGGTGCGAGCCACTGCACTCAGTCAAAACTACATGTTTTAATAAAATACAAAGCTACAGTGGGAAGGTCCAACAATATCACAGGTAATACAATTTCCCAGACCATTTACAATAACACTAAAAAAAAATTAAAATTTGGGTATAAATCTAACAAAACATGCACAGGATCTGTGTGCTAAAACTACAAAATACTGATTATTTTATTTTATTTTATTTTATTTTATTTTA
>NW_016887446.1:0-1095 GCF_001698545.2 Rhinopithecus bieti | reverse complement strand
CTTTAACATTCTAGCAAATTCTTTTTTTTTTTTTTTAGAGATAAGGTCTTGCTCTGTTGCCCAGGCTGAAGTGCAATTGCACAATCATAGCTCCCTGCAGCCTCGAACTCCTGGGCTGTAGTGATCCTCCTGCTTCAGACTTGCAAACAGCTGGAACTGCAGGTGTGTACCACCATGTTTGGCTGATTTTTTTTTTTTTTTTTTTTTTATGAGACAGGAGTCTCGGTATGTTGCCCAGGCTGGTCTTGAACTCCTGGCCTTAAGTGATCCTTCCTTCTCAGTCTTCCAAAGTGCTGGGACTACAGGCGTGGGCCACATTCTAGCAAATTCTTGTCTTTGGGATGCCCTGGGGTGGCACGCTGGGTGGGGATTTTGACAAAGGCAGAAGCCACGGGGAAACCTCACTTGTCTACTTTAGCCGCCCAGTCACCTGCAGACACTCACCAAGTTTCCCTTCCAATTAATTAATAGACGTAGGGAAGCTACCTAGCTCCTCCCTCAATTCTCTACTATTTTATGTCGTGTTACAGCAAAGCTCTCCAGAGTACGGAGATTCTCCCGTCACTAAAATGAACACACTTTCATAGATCATGAAGTGCCTTTTGTGCACTTATTTCTAAGCCACTGGCCAGGGCAGCAGACGTGGAGAGCACAGAGAGATAGGAAAGAAAACGGCACAGCCCCACCTGGAGGTCTTGTGTGTGGCTGTAAGATTTCAGAATTTACACTGTCTCCAAGAACACAGGCATTTTAGATAAAGGTAGAGCTGAGAAGATATGCTGCAGAGGGCATAGCCCTGGAATCATATGCACGATCTCTTATCCCTCCACATCCATCTGCAGTTGTGAATCTGGCCCGGGATGCAGCCACCCCTTAGAGCAACCCGCCCTGCTGCTCGTGCCCTGCTGTGCTACTGCCTCAGTGGCTTCCTGCTTGGTCAAGACCACACCTGCTGGTGTCACAGCTGAGGCACATCAAAAGGCTGCCTGATTCAAATAAAGCTGCAGGTAAATCATAGAACACGGACACTTCCACCTCGTGCTTTTGTGGGACTTTGGGAACCAAACATAAGCACCTATGGAAAATGCATGGCGG
>NW_016887445.1:0-250 GCF_001698545.2 Rhinopithecus bieti | reverse complement strand
CCTTATTCTTGAACTATTACGGATGTTTTCTTTTGAAATGAATTGTAGTATTCAAGCACATACCAAAAGTCTTGTGTTCTTGACTTCCCCATTCTAAATTAGTTTCTTTTCTATTCAGAGATAGGCTAGAAGAAAATTAATGATGATAGAGTCATCTAACCTCTACTATAGGAGAGTGGCAAGTTGAAGAATAAATTATGGAGCCATTCAGACACAAGCCATTCAGACATGAGCTAGTTATTCTAAAGGC
>NW_016887444.1:0-292 GCF_001698545.2 Rhinopithecus bieti | reverse complement strand
CGCCCAGTCGGGCCGCCCCTGTCCTTTTCTGCAGGGTGGGGTGGGGTTGGGAGAACAGACAGGAAAAGAACCAAGATTAAGCTAAGCTTAAACAAAGGAATCTAAAACACATGTGGCTACTGGAAAAAATCTCAAAGCATGTAAGTGGTGTATAGAACAAATGGTTTATTTTCCTGCATTTTACCAAATAATGACATTTTGTTATTTTAGTCTGAAGTCTTGCAAAGCTTTGTGTCCATGGAGTTTTTGATGTGCCTAAATGTGACATGAACCATGTCAGGACTAGACTTTT
>NW_016887443.1:0-539 GCF_001698545.2 Rhinopithecus bieti | reverse complement strand
AACAGGAAACTAATTATGTAAAGGGAAAATTTAAAAGACTTGTCAAGCTGAATAGAGTGTATTCTAAGAAAATGAAAACACGTGCAATAGCTAAATATTTGGCATTTGAGTTTGGGATGAAAAAATAGATGTAAAGGAAACAGTTTCCTTAATTAAGAATTTAATTTTGTGGGGCCAGGCACAGTGGCTCACACCTGTAATCCCAGCACTTTGGGAGGCCAAGGATCACGAAGTCAGGAAATCGAGACCATCCTGGCTAACATGGTGAAACCCCGTCTCTACTAAAAAATACAGAAAATTAGCTGGGCCTGGTGGTGGGCGCCTGTAGTCCCAGCTACTCGGGAGGCTGAGGCAGGAGAATGGTGTGAACCCGGGAGGCGGAGCTTGCAGTGAGCCGAGATTGCGCCACTGCACTCCAGCCTGGGTGACAGAGCAAGACTGCATCTCAAAAAAAAAAAAATTTATTTTGTCCTTTGGAAGGAGAGAAAGAAAAGGCAGTTCACCTAGACCATCACTTGTCTTTTTTAGTTGCAGCAAAC
>NW_016887442.1:0-2008 GCF_001698545.2 Rhinopithecus bieti | reverse complement strand
CGGCCTTTTTTTTTCTTTTAGACAGAATCTCTCTCTGTCACCCAGACTGGAGAGCAGTGGTGCGATCTCGGCTTGCTGCAACCTCCACCTCCCCGATACAAGCAATTCTCCTGCCTCAGCCTCTCAAGTAGCTGGGATTACAGGCATGTGCCACCACACCCAGCTAATTTTATATTTTAGTAGAGATGGGGTTTCGCTATGTTGGCCAATCTGGTCTGGAACTCCTGACTTCAGGTGATCAATCTGCCTTGGCCTCCCTAAGTGCTGGGATTACGGGCATGAGCCACCATGCCTGAACTGGGACTTTTTTTTATGGAGTAAGAGACTTCCTGAAGGAGAGCCTCACTTCCTTCTGGGGAATAGGAGTCATAGATAGGTGCACCCTCCCTAGTACCTGTTGAGGTAAAAGGAGAAGACAGGCTTATCCAGTAGCCCCTGCTCCACCAGTACATCCAGCGGGGCTGAACTCCTTCTACAGACAGAATGGGAAAACCGAGGCCCAATATCCCATCGGGGCGGGAAACAGTGAAGACCAGGCTGGATTCCCACAGAGCTTCCCCGAAAATCACTGATGCACCCTTGATTCCACCAATCTAGGGGTAGATTGAGATGTGACCAGTTACTTTTGGGAGAACAATAACCACCTGTCCTGAGGGCTCCCAAACCAAAGCATTAATCCCAGGTCTGGGGACATCTGGACCCAATTCCCTGACTGCTTAGCAAACTTTGCCTCTGGACTTGACAGAATTCCTATCCCTTCACCCAGGAGCCCCTCCGCCTCCTTGAGAAGCCCCATCCATTGGCTCGGGAAGCCCCTCCACCTCAAGCACCCCCCTAAGCCAGATGATCTTAGACAACAGGGTTCTCCCAGGCTCGAGGCTTCCTGGAGTCAAAGCCCACTCACAGTCAGCTTGTCCTCACTCAGGATTCCATCTACCCGCCCAGTTCCGTATTGAATGGCAAACTTGGTCCCATTGGGCTGGAAGGAGCTGGAGGCATTGGGATTGAAGCGGCGGTGGAACCCTAGGTCAGAAGTCAGAGAGGGTCACTTTGGGAGGGGAGCTTTCCGAATGCCTTCTGCCCCTTTAACCTTCTGACCTTTGAGGGTGTCAGAAAAGAAGAGTTCCTTAAAACCTGTGGGAAGCTGAGGTCCAGCCCCGCCTTCTCCCTTCACCCCATTCAAACGTGTTCTCCCGCATAGAAGCTCACAGCAGGGCACACTGAAGAAGTGGCATCTCCTGGATGGGACCCAGAGATTGGAGGAGCCAGTGTCAAAGACGACAGTGAAGTTTTGTGGAGGCGTTCCCAGCCCAATTTCCCCAAAATACTGGGCCTGATGAGGCAAAAGAGGAGACAGAGTCAGTGAAGAGTTTGGCTTGAGGGCACAGGGGTGGGGCTGTGTAGGGCTGTGACTCACATCCAGGAATTTGGAGAGAGGTACCAAGGCAGGCTTGTCCCCAGGGGATGGGGCCCCAACCTGGGGAGCGTTGCTGGTTTTCCCCATCTCCTCAGTAGGTTCAAGGTCCTGAGTCCAGGGTGGACTCTACGAAGGGGATCCTGTAGAGTAAGAAGATGATGAGAATTAGGAAGCTGCCCTTCCTGGAGACCCTCTAAAATAGACTTGCCCAAATGGAATACGATGACAGATTCAACATCTCCAGGGGCTACAATAGGAGTCATTACCAGAAACCCTAGCACAGATACCATGATGACAAATATCCCCAGAGACTTTACAGGGACAAACCATCCCAAACAGACCTTCCCAACGGTATCCAAGTCCTTAACATAAGCCATTCCCAGGAATTGATATTCTCAAAGGTTTCCCAAGACCCTAACATGAAATCTAACCTTTGCAAAAGCCCTCAGATGGTGGCCCTTGCATGCTTCAGTTCGTGATGTTGGAGACTATTTTCCTCACCCTTGGGGAAAAAATGTAAGCATCAGATCTTAATTTGCTTCCCAGGTTCCAGTGATTCTCCTCTCCTGCCTCAGCCTCCCAAGTAGCTGG
>NW_016887440.1:0-1054 GCF_001698545.2 Rhinopithecus bieti | reverse complement strand
TCTATATATATTTTATATAAATATTATATATATATATATGATTCCTGTATTGTGCATCTCTCTCTCTTTGTCTCTCTCTACACATATATATATATATGATAGCAGCAGTTTTAGTTATATATAAATCTCAACTTGACTAGTCAAAATATGTAAATGAGTAGGGTTTGCTGCATTAACAAATTGTATTAGTCCATTCTCATACTGCTATAAAGAACTACCTGAGACAGAATAATTTATAAAGAAAAGACAATTAATTGGCTCACGATTCTTCAGGCTGTACAGGAAGCATGGCTGGAAAGGTCTCATGAAACTTACAATCATGATGGAAGGCAAAGAAGAAGTAGGCACTTCTTCATATGGCCAGAGAAGGAAGAATAGATAGATGGGGAGATGCCACACACTTTTAAAGAACAAAATATCATAAGCTCTCACTCACTACCACAAGAGCAGAGCTACAGGGGAAATCCACCGCCATGATCCAATCACCACCCCATCTCCAATATTAGGTATTACAATTTGACATGAGATTTGGGCGGCGACACAGACCCAAATCATATCATAAGTGATCTCAAAGTCTCAGTTATTTAAACCCATAAAAAATTATTTCTTCATTCATAATATATAGCTGGTGTGAATTGCCAAGGTCTTTTGTTCATTGCAGTCACATAGGGACTTATTCTAATGGAGGCACCTCCTCAACATATACTTCACAATTTCTGCAGTAGTGGAACAGCTGGGCTGAAGAGTTGAACATCAGCCTGGAAGTGACATTTGTCATATTTGCTCATATTTTAGCCACAGCAAATGAAATCTTACCATGAGTCAGCTCTTGGAGAACTTGATATCATGACCAGTAGTGTTGACTTTATTTAGCTCACTGACATCAAATGTATTCTTCGCAATCTAGTATAAGATGATCAAATAAAATCAGAAAAGAAAATTGTAGTTCTGTTGAATTTTTTAATATCTTCAGATTGTATAGTTTTGTGCATTTAAGGAGTGGTATGTGTTATACAGGAAAAGCTAGAGTGAAGATCAGAAAACATGTTTTATT
>NW_016887439.1:0-2161 GCF_001698545.2 Rhinopithecus bieti | reverse complement strand
GTACTGAAATCAGTTTTTTGTTTTTTCTTTTTCCTATTCCCTGCCTCCAACCCCCCTCTCGTGGACCTGTGTAGAGCAGTATTTTTTGTTGTTGTTTTGGTTTTTTTTTTTTTAATCAGTTTCTAATTATCATTTGCTTAGCTGTGTGAGTATCCATTCATTCCATAAATATTCTATGTGCTAGGGCCTGGGGTTTTAGCAGTGAAGAAAACAGAATCCCTGCCCTTTTGGAGCTTACAGCCTAACAGAGAAAAGAGGGACATTAAATAAATAATCATAAAATGAAATTACAAGCACGGTACAAAGGAAAAGTGTAATCTGCTTAGGAACCATATAAAAGAAGGTACTTATTTGGAGGAAAAGGCTATCGGGGAGTGAAGGAGGATCCATGGATGGGTTTTCAATAGGAAATGACATTTCAGCAGTGAATTCTGTTGATCCCAATATTTTAATATAAACATATGTTCAAATTTAAGGATTCAGAAAATAATTACTATAAATGCTTTAATTAAAATTTTATGAGATACATGCTCACTTATCCTACATTGTTATTCAAATATGTTTATGCAAAGACTTTAAAAGTGGATTTAAGAATCAGAATATTAAGAGCCATTTGTAGTGGTGCATGCTTGTGATCCCAGCTACTCTGGAGGATTACTTGAGCCCAGGAGTTTGAGACCAGCCTGGGCAATGTAGCAAGACCCCATCTCAAAAAATTATAAATTAATAAAGCTATGTAAAGGCTTTGAGTGGACATACACACTCATTTATGCATTTTTTTAAAAGAATCAGAATATTGCTTTCCTGTAGTTTCTTTTGAACATAAATATAGCTGTATTTGTTTTCATTTGAAAACCATGTGATGGCGTGATCCCCAAATTTGCATCTGTGGCATTAAATGGTGATACGTATTATTTGAATTTCAGATTTACGGCAAGATATGCTAACACTTCAAATTATTCGTATTATGGAAAATATCTGGCAAAATCAAGGTCTTGATCTTCGGTAGGTAACCAGTAAGGCAACCTGTATGTTGAAAGTTATCCTGAAAAGTAAACTATTAATAATTACAGAAGCATATAGAGTCATATATCTAAAAGAAATGTATGCAGTAGTAATTATCAATAGTTGATCACACTATAGTACTTTGATGTATCCTCCTCTTACTTGACTTAGAATAGCTAAATTATATTCAGCTAAGTAAAAGAGCTAAGAAGCTAATAAACACTCTGCAACTGCCTCTGGAGTGTGACCATTAGGAACAAGACAAAGGAGACACACAAGACCCCTGTTTTCATTCAGAAGTTAAGAGTTTAAAAGAAAGTTTCATAATGGAAATTTTCTAATTCTAAAGTTGTATACATCCTCAAATACTGGAATCAGTTTTCAGCAAAATTATGCAACCAGCTAATCTTAGAGTTTTACCAGTCTGTTGGTTTCTACCCAACTTTCCACAATATCAGTATTATCACCAAGTTTTCTGTCGTGCTTCATCTTCTCCTAGTCATTGTTGCTTCTGAAATGTTCTTCCTTATCTGACTTGTCTTTTGCAAATCCATAGTCATTCAGGCAAAGCCCACTCTCTCCAAAGTACTTTGGCCTATAAGTGGACATAGAGTCAAGTCTAGCTGTAACAACAGGGTACATTTAGTAGGAATTGCAGGTAACACCAGACAAGGGCTTATTTGTTTGCCTCTTATAAATTTTAAGAGTAGCTAGTATACAAAACGTGTCAGTGACAAATAGTAGTACCTTTGTATTGGAAAGAAGAAAGTGGACATTTCAAGTGATATACTAAGGCACAAAACTGTTATCAACTTCAGATTCATAACTCGTGATACATTGCTTAACCCCTGCTGCTTTCCAAAGACAGTTAATGTTATATGAATCTAATTTCATTTTTTGGTATTATTTGCTGTGTCGTGAGAGATGCACATGCTGCTACTACCACGTCCCCAAAGGAATAGACTGTAAAAAAGATTGTAGAGCTAAGAAAGAGTAAAGGAGGTAACTGTGTAACCCTAGTTAATTACATTAATTGTAAATTAGTGACTTTGCAAAAAAGATTCTAAAGATGATTAGAATTATTAATGGTTTTTTAGTCTTATATTTTCTGAATATTTTTTAACTTAAGTAAATGTAAGTAAAATTTTATTTCAAG
>NW_016887438.1:0-252 GCF_001698545.2 Rhinopithecus bieti | reverse complement strand
GAGGGGAGTGTCCTGTAGTACAGAGACACAATTACCTATCAGTGAAGAGAGGACAGAGGAGGAAAAAATTTTTTCAAAGGAGTCCTGGGGTTCAGGGTACACTCCAAAGGGGTACAGACTGAAGATGAATGGCTACTCATCTAGAAAGAGGGGAGCAACTGTCTCTTCCTAGCATATACCTGGGGTATGTGAGGGAGGGAAAGTGAGGTGTTCCTCTTTCTTTCCTCTGTCCTTCTATCCCCAAGTCCAGGC
>NW_016887437.1:0-734 GCF_001698545.2 Rhinopithecus bieti | reverse complement strand
CTAAAGAGCTTCTGCATAGCAAAAGAAACTATCATCATATTAAACAGGCAACCTACAGAATGGGAGAAAATTTTGCAATTTATCCATCTGACAAAGGGCTAATATCCAGAATTTACAAAGAACTTAAGCATATTCACAAAACCCCCCCACAAACAACCCCATCAAAAGTGGGCAAAGGATATGAACAGACAATTCTCAAAAGAAGACATTTATGCAGCCAAAAGACATATGAAGGAAAGCTCATCATCACTCATCATTAGAGAAATGCAAATCAAAACCATAATGAGATACCATGCCATGCCAGTTAGAATGGCGATCATTTAAAAGTCGGGAAACAACAAATGCTGGAGAGGATGTGGAGAAATAGCAACACTTCTACACTGTTGGTGGGAGTGTAAATTAGTTCAACCACTGTGGAAGACAGTGTGGCGATTCCTCAAGGATCTAGAACCAGAAATACCATTTGACCCAGCAATCCCACTACTGGGTATATACCCAAAAGATTATAAATCATTCTACTATAAAGACATATGCACACGTTATGTGTATTGCAACACTGCTTACAATAGCAAAGACTTGAACCAACCCAAATGCCCATCAATGATAGACTGGATAAAGAAAATGTGGCATATATACACTATGGAATACCATGTAGCCATAGAAAAGGATGAGTTCACGTCCTTTGCAGGGACATGGATGAAGCTAGAAACCATCAATCTCAGCAAACTAACACA
>NW_016887436.1:0-1060 GCF_001698545.2 Rhinopithecus bieti | reverse complement strand
GTATAATAATAATAAAATAAAATAAAGAAAAAAATAAATAAATAAAGTTTATTTTTTTTTTTAAATGGAGGAAGGGGTAGCACAATACTTAACACTTGGGATCACAGAGAACAGTAACTTATAATTTGACCAGGAATCTGTGTCAAAAAATGATGAGCTTCGGGTTTCTTTTTTCTTTTCTTTTCTTAAATTATACTTTAAGTTCTGAGGTACATGTGCACAATGTGCAGGTTTGTTGCATAAGTTTACACGTGCCGTGTTGGTTTGTTGCATCCATCAACTTGTAATTTACATTAGGTATTTATTCTAATGCTATCCCTCCCCAGGTCTCCACCCCTGACAGGGTGTGATGTTCCCCTCCCTGTGTCTATGTGTTCTCATTGTTCAACTCCCACTTATGAGTCAGAACATGCAGTGGTTTCCTGTCCTTGTGATATTTTGCTGAGAATGAGGGTTTCCAGCTTCATCCACGTCCCTGCAAAGGATATGAACTCATCCTTTTCATGGCTGCATAGTATTCTATGGTGTATACGTGCAATATTTTCTTTATCCAGTCTATTATTGATGGATATTTGGGTTGGTTCCAAGTCTTTGCTGTTGTGAATAGTGCCACAATAAACGTACATGTGCATATGTCTTTATAGTATCATGATTTATAATCCTTTGGTTATATACCCAGTAATGAGATTGCTGGGTCAAATGGTATTTTAATTCCAGATCCTTGAGGAATCGCCACACTGTCTTCCACAATGGTTGAACTAATTTACACTCCCACAAATAGTGTAAAAGCGTTCCTATTTCTCCACATCCTCTCCAGCATCTGTTGTTTCTGACTTTTTAATGATCACCATTCTAACTGGTGTGAGATGGTATCTCACTGTGGTTTTGATTTGCATTTCTCTAATGACTAGTGATGATGAACATTTTTTCATATGTCTGTTGGCTGCATAAATGTCTTCTTTTGAGAAGTGTCTGTTCATATCCTTTGTCTACTTTTTGATAAAGTTGTTTGTTTTTGTCTTGTAAATTTGTTTAATTTCTTTGTAGATTCTGGATATTA
>NW_016887435.1:0-1063 GCF_001698545.2 Rhinopithecus bieti | reverse complement strand
ATGACTGAATGATGGGTGGATGGTGGCTGAATGGATGGTGGATGGTGGATGTGCAAATGGATGGGTGGATGGATGAATGAACGATGGATGAGTGAATTGTGGATGATGGATGAATGGATGGTGGATATGTGGATGGGTAGATGGACGGATGAATAGATGGATGGTGGAGAAAGGATGGTGGATGAGTGAATGGTGAATGTGTGGATGGCTGGTGGATGAATGGATGGATGGTAGGTGGTAGATGGGTGGATGGTGAATGTGTGGATGGATAGATGGTGAATGGATGGATAGTGGGAGTGGGTGGTGGATGGATGAATGGTAGATGGATGGTGGACGTATGCATGAATAGACGGTGGGTAAATGAATGGTGAATGAGTGGGTGGTAGATGGATGGGTGGTGAATGAGTGGATGATGGATAGGTGAATGGATGGATGGAGGATGGGTGAATGATGGATGGATAAGTGGGTAGATTGGTGGATAGAAGGATGTTGGATGATGGATGGTAGATAGATGGAAGGTAATGGTGGATGGTGAATGACGGATGGATGGGTGGTGCGTTATGAATGGTGGATGATGGGTGGTGGATTGACAGAGGATAGTATTTTGTAGAAGGACAGTTGATCAATAGACAGATGATGGATAGTAGATGAAAGTAGATAGTTGGCCGGGCGCAGTGGCTCACTCCTGTAACCCCAGCACTTTAGGAGGCTGAGGATGGAGGATTATTTGAAGTCAGGAGTTCAAGACCAGCATGGACAACATGGTGAAACCTTGTCTCTACTAAAATACAAAATTAGCCGAATGTGATGGTGCACACTTGTAATCCCAACTACTCAGGAGGCTGGGGCCGAATTGCTTCAACCCGGGAGGTGGAGGTTGCAGTGAGCCGAGATTGTGCCACTGCACTCCAGCCTGGGCGACAGAGTGAGACTCTGTCAAAATAAATAAATAAATAAAGATGGTTGATTGTGAATGGTGAGTGGGTAAGTGTATGGATGGTAGCTCACAGACGGTGAATGTTATTGGTGGATAGATGGATAGAAGAGTGATTGTGGAAGAATG
>NW_016887434.1:0-265 GCF_001698545.2 Rhinopithecus bieti | reverse complement strand
AAAATAGGGAATTTTATTTTTTTTTTTTTTTTTTTTTTTTTTGAGATGGAGTCTCACTCTGTCACCCAGGCTGACGTGCAGTGAGATCTTGGCACACTGCAATTTCCGCCTCCCAGGTTCAAGTGATTCTCTCAACTCAGCCTCCCAAGTAGCTGGGATTACAGGTGCCCACTACGACACCTGGTTAATTTTTGTATTTTTAGTAGAGACGAGATTTCACCATGTTGGTCTGGCTGGTCTCAAGCTCCTGACCTCAGGTGATCCG
>NW_016887433.1:0-265 GCF_001698545.2 Rhinopithecus bieti | reverse complement strand
CTGTGTTTTGTAAAGAAAGCTTTATCTATGTGAGGTGAATAAACATAGCAAAAGCAAATTCACAGAATGCTTCTTTCTAGTTTTCATCTGAAGATGTTTCCTTATTCACCATAGTCCCGAATGTGCTCCAGAATGTCCCTTTGCGGATCTGTCCATGAGGGAGTATCCGAACTGCGTAATATAAGGAAAGTTTTATCTATTTGAGATGAATAAACGCATCTATCACAAAACAGTTTCACAGAACACTTCCCTCCAGTTTTTGTCT
>NW_016887432.1:0-262 GCF_001698545.2 Rhinopithecus bieti | reverse complement strand
CAGGCCTGCATTTTGAAGGAAAGAAAAGTCTCCAATGATGACAGAATACAGTCTTTGATAAAGACCATGGACTTTCTCGATTTGATTCTTTGTTCTCAACACTAAAAAATTAGGTAGTAAAGACACAGGGGAAGAGGTACCATTCATTCAGTCTTTTCCACCCAGTACTTGGGATGATCAAATTACATAGTCTCACCCAAAGTTTTCAGGCAAGTGTGTGTAGAAAATTAGCCTATTTGGCCCTAACCAAATAGATCCTCCA
>NW_016887431.1:0-266 GCF_001698545.2 Rhinopithecus bieti | reverse complement strand
TGGAGAGGGGTGCATGGTGAGGGCTGGTCTCCCCTGCCTCAGCTGCCCTCCGGGATCATGGGGATGATGGGGGCCCTGGGCATGATCAGGCTGAGAGAAGTCCACATGACCACCCCCGGGGGCTAGTTTCCTAGCTGCCCATTGGCGTTTTTGCTGGGCTGAGGCTCCACGAGATAAGAGGTCCAAGAGTTTTAGCATTTAATTCTTTGTCTCTTTAATATTCATCATGGTAAAGACAGCAGGCATGGGATTAGGCAGGAAAAAAC
>NW_016887430.1:0-1132 GCF_001698545.2 Rhinopithecus bieti | reverse complement strand
ACAAAAAATATTCGTATCTAAACCTTCATCAGTTATTAAATCTACATAATTCAACCCACATGCTTTTAATATTAACATCTTCTTAATAAAAGTTCTACTTTTATACTAAGTTCTACCCTTGTACTACATCCAACTAAGTAGGGTAAGAATAAAAATCACCTCCACATAATTAACATATTTAGGTGCCTTCTCATGATATTTTAAATGAAAAAAAAAATTCACATAAGATTAAAAGGATAGAAAACCACTTATAAAAGGTACATTGTGGTTTTATTTTATTTAATTAATTTATTTTTTGGAGAAAGTCTCACTCTGTTGCCCAAGCTGGAAGTATAGTGGCACGATCTCAGCTCACTGCAACCTCTGCCTCCCAGGTTCAAGTGATTCTCGTGTCTCAGTCTCCCAAGTAGCTGGGATTACAGGGATGCATCACCGCTCCCGGCTAATTTTGTATTTTAGTAGAGATGGGGTTTCACCATGTTGGCTAGGCTGGTCTCAAACTCCTGACCTTGTGATCTACCTGCGTTGGCCTCCCAAAGTGCTGGGATTACAGGCATGTGCCACTGCGCCCAGAGGGTGCATTGTAGTTTTAAATAAAATAAAGTTGCAGACTTTTACTTGCTTGGTTAAAATGCACTGAATTGTTATTAATTTTAATTTTATTTAAAATATCATTAAGAATTTCAAAATACAGGTTTACAATCCCTTATCAGAACATCTGAAATTCCAAAGCTCTGAAAACTTAAAATTTTTTCACAGTTCATTTAGTGGCAACCTAACCTGAACCGATATAATACTATTTATAGTCCTTATTTATCCCACTTAGTGTGAATATTTGCTGAAAAAATATTAATGTGTTTGATTATAAAGTGTCCTTTTGCAGAAATGAAACATTACAGTACTGGGGGGACATGTACCATATTACTTCTTAAAGCTGTGAGAAGTCTGAATACTTAAACACAACTGGCCTTGTGTTTTGATAATGGAGTACAGATCTGTTAGTTCTAAAACAGCTAAAAGATTCCTAATTCTTCTTTCATTTACCCTCGAAAATACATCATATACTCCTCTATTTGTTATTTTTTATTCTAAAACTCTCATTTGAATAAATATATTACTTTCACATCAGATT
>NW_016887429.1:0-265 GCF_001698545.2 Rhinopithecus bieti | reverse complement strand
GAGAACTGGCTGCACCTGCCATTCCTTTGCCTACAACTGGCCGCACCTGCTATTCCTTTGCCTACAACTAGCTGCATCTGCTACTCATTTGCTTACTTATGACTCAAACCTTGGCTATCCTAGTTCCCTATTTTCTGCCTCAGATATATTATACATATTTAGAGTGTACCCATATAAGTTGTGTTTATGTGTAAGATAAGTGTGAAATACAAATATGTATATTATTTATGTGTATATGATACATGTGTCAAAATGTTAGCAGGCA
>NW_016887428.1:0-1156 GCF_001698545.2 Rhinopithecus bieti | reverse complement strand
TGCACGTATTGTCTTGATAAACATCTTAAACAACAGAAAACAGTGTTCAAGAATAGAGAGCTGGTCTGACCACAGATTTACCAGGGTGGAGTTTTTCCCCACCCTAGTAAGCCTGAGGGTAACTGCAGGAGACCAGGGCACATCTCAGTCCATGTCTCAACCGCATAAGACAGGCAGTCCCAGAGTGGCCATTTATAGACCTGTCCCCAGGAATGCATTCCTTTCCCAGGGTATTAATATTAATATTCCTTGCTAGGAAAAGAATTTAGTGATATCTCTCCTACTTGCACATCTGTTTATAGACTCTCACAGAAAGAAAATATGGCTTTTTTGCCCAACCCTACAGGAAGTCAGACCTTATGATTGTCTTCCCTTGTTCCCTTAAAATTGCTGTTATTCTGTTCTTTTCAAGGTGCACTGATTTCATATTGTGCAAACACACATGTTTTACAATCAATTTTACAGTTAACACAATTATCACAGTGGTCCTGAGGTGACATACATTCTCAGCTTACAAAGATAACAGGATTAAGAGATTAAAGACAGGAATAAGAAATTATAAAAGTATTATTTGGGAACTGATAAATGTCCATATTAAAACGAAATCTTCACAATTTATGTTCCTCTGCCATGGCACCTTCTTGTCTCTCCATTTGGGGTCCCTGACTTCCTGCAACAATTTCTTATTCAGTGCTTATTTGGGGTGATTCACAATTGGAGAAAGTTTGGGGAGATGGTCAAATGTTCACATGAGTTGAAGTGCAGAACTCCCCTATTCCCAGCACTCAGTGTGGTTAGTTATCATGTTGTAGAGTTTTCACAATAATGATGATAGTGGTATAGGGTGTAGTGTCAGACAGCTAGCTTTTATCTCAAACAGAAACTTTAATAGCCTTTAAAATAATGCCTTTGGCCGGGCGTGGTGGCTCATGCCTGTAATCCCAGCACTTTGAGAGGCTGAGGTGGGTGGATCACAAAGTCAGCCGTTCAAGAGCAGCCTGGCCAAGATGGTGAAACCCCATCTCTACTAAAAATACAAAAAAAAAAAAAAAAAAAAATAGCCAGGCGTGGTCGCACGCACCTGTAATCCCAGCTACTCCAGAGGCTGAGGCAGAGAATTGTTTAAACCTGGAGGGGCAGAGGTTGCAGTGAGCCA
>NW_016887427.1:0-897 GCF_001698545.2 Rhinopithecus bieti | reverse complement strand
CCCCATCTTTCTCCCTCTCTCCCCTTGCTCCCTCCCACTCTCTCTCCCTCTCTCCTTCTCTTTACCTCCCTCCCTCTTTCCCTCTCTCCCTTCCTCCCTCCCTCTCTCCCTCTGTCTCTCTCCCTCTCTCTCTCTCCCTCTCTCTCTCTCCCTCTCTCCCTCCCTCTTTTCCTTTCTCTCTCCCCATCTCTCTTCCTCTCTCCCCTTCTCTCCCTCCCTCCCTTCCTCTCTCCCTCTCTCTCTTTTCCTCTCTCCCTCCCTCTCCTCTTCTCTCCTTCCGTCCCTCCCTCTCTCCCTCTTTCTCTCTCTCCCTCCCTCTCTCCCTCTTTCTCTCTCTCCCTCCCTCCCTCTCTCCCTCTGTCCCTCTCTCTCCCTCTTCCCCTCTCTCCCTCCCTGTCTCTTCCTCTCTCCCTTCCTCCCTGTCTCTCTCTCCCTCTTCCCTCTCTCCCTCCTCCCTCTCCCTCTCTCTCTCCTTCTTTCCCTCTCTCTCTCCCCATCTCTCTTCCTCTCTCCCTCCCTCTCTCCGTCTCTCTCCTTCCCGCCCTCTCTACCTCTCTCTCCCTCCCTCCCTCTCCCCTCTGTCCCTGTCTCTCCCTCTTTCCATCTCTCCCTACCTGTCTCTTCCTCTCTTCCTCCCTCTCTCCCTCTCTCTCCCTCCCTCCCACTCTCCCTCTGTCCCTCTCTCCCTCCCTCTTTCCCTCCCTCTTTCCCTCCCTCTTTCCCTCTCTCTCTCCCTCCCTCTCTCCCTCTGTCCCTCTCTCCCTCTGTCCCTCTCTCCCTCCCTCTTTCCCTCTCTCTCTGTCTCTCTCCCTTTCTCCCTCTCTCTCTCCTTCTCTCCTTCCTTCCCTCTCTCTCTCCCTGTCTCTCCCTCTCTTTCTCTCCTTCCTTCCCTCTCTC
>NW_016887426.1:0-1161 GCF_001698545.2 Rhinopithecus bieti | reverse complement strand
CCCCACAATCCCATTACTGGGTGTATACCTAAAGGATTAAAGTCATTCTTCTATAAAGACACATGCACACATATGTTTATTGTGGCACTATTCACAGTGGCAAAGACTTGGAACCAACCCAAATACCCATGAATGATAGACTGGATAAAGAAAATGTGGCACACATACACCATGGAATATGATGCAGCCATAAAAAAGGATGAGTTCATGTCTTTGCAGGGACATGGAGGAAGCTGGAAACAATCATTCTCAGCAAACTAACACAAGAACAGTAAACCAAACACCACATGTTCTCACTCATAAGTGGGAGTTGAACAATGAGAACACACGGACACAAAGAGGGGAACATCACACATCAGGGCCTGTGAAAGGGTGGGAGTTTTGGGGAGGGATAGTATTAGGAGAAATACCTAATGCAGATGACTGGTTGATGGGTGCAGCAAACCACCATGGCACATGTATACCTATGTAACAAACCTTCACGTTCTGCACATGTACCCCAGAACTTAAAGTATAATTTTAAAAAAATGGCCTCCATCCTGAAAGGGATAACAGATCATGAGGATAACAGACAGCAAGCAAATATATAACAGATCCAAGCAGGTACACACAAATAAATATATGGTTACATCTTGTGATAAGTGTTACGAAGGAGGGCTTTGGAGATATCGGTCATGTCTTTGAAGATACCAAGCTTGTACCACCTAAGGGTCTTAATGCTTACTGTTCTCTCCGTGGAGTTCTCTTCTTCCAAGTCTTAGTCTAGCTAACTTCTTCTCACCATTCATATCTACAGTATAATCTCATCTCTTCAAAGAGGCTTTCCCTAATTTTCCTACTTAAAATTGTTCCCTGTCTCCCCAATCCTATTCCTTCTGTTCTGTTGCCCTTTATTTTCTCAAAGCACTAATCACGATTGGAAAATACATTATTTCTTTTATTTATTTATTTATTTATTTATTTATTGAGACAGAATCTTGCTCTGTCACCTAGGCTGGAGTTCAGTGGTGCGATGTCAGCTCACTGCAAGTTCCGCCTCCTGGGTTCACGCCATTCTCCTGCCTCAGCCTCCTGAGTAACTGGGACTACAGGTGCCCACCACCATGCCCGGCTAATTTTTTTTTTTTTTTTTTTTGTATTTTTTTTTTTAGTAGAGACTGG
>NW_016887425.1:0-1052 GCF_001698545.2 Rhinopithecus bieti | reverse complement strand
TGCTCACCAGAAGCCTCCGGGCGTCACTAAATATGCCTTCACAGATTCTTCAAAGACAAAATTTCGAAACTGGGCAACATACAGTAAGCATAAATTCTGTGAAGTGAATGCACATATCGGAGAGCAGATTCTTGGAACGCTTCTTTCTCGATTTTATTTCAGGATATTTCCCTATTTGCCATAGTCCTCAATGTGCTCCAAAATATCACTTTTCAGTTACACAAGAACGGTGTTTAAACACCGCCTTGTGAGAAAAGAGGTATAACTCCCTGAGTGGAATGCATACATCACAAGTAGTTTCTCAGAAAGCTTCTATCCAGTTTTATCTGAAGATATCTCCTCTTTCACCATAGGCCTCAATGTTCTCCCAAATGTCCCTTCACAAATTCGTGCATGACGGAGTTTCCAAACTGCGTAATATAAGAAAGGATTGCACTATGCGAGATGAATAGATATATCGAACACGAAGCAGTTTCGCCGAAATCTTCTCTCCAGTTTTGTCTGAGGATATTTCCTTTTCACCATACCTGTCTCTTTACTCCCGAATGTCTCTTGGTAGCCTTTTCTCCAAAAGGGATTCTGGAATCCTCTAGGAGAAGAAAGGTATATTTCTGTGAGTGGAATGCACACGTCACAAAGCAGTTCCTTGGAAAGCTGCTCTCCAGTTTCGGTCTGAAGACGTTTCCTTTTCACCGTAAGCCTAAAAGTTCTCCCAAATGTCCCATGACACGCTAAACATACACAGGGTTATAAAACTACTCAACATAAGGAGAGGCTTAACTAAGCGAGAGGAATTAAGACGACACAGAATAGTTTCACAGAAAGCTTCCTTCTGGATTTTACCTGATGATGTTACTTTCTCCATGTTCTAAGTATCGTTCCCAAATGTCCTTCCTCAGATTCCACAAAACAGTGATTTCAATCTGCTCAATCCAAAGAACAGTTTAAATCTATGAGACGAATGCACACATCGCAAAGCAGTTGCTCAGAAAGTGACTCTGCAGGTTTCATCGGAAGATGATTCCTTGCACACCACAAGCCTCCGGGCATCA
>NW_016887424.1:0-818 GCF_001698545.2 Rhinopithecus bieti | reverse complement strand
GACTCCCTGGGAAGGAGGCCACAGGGTCGGTCAGGCCTGTCCCTGATCCTGAAGGGCTTGGCCCAGTTGGGGAGAAAACTTGACATAAGCAGCCGAGGATGGTGCGGGGTGTCCAGGCACAACCGCGGGTCACGAGGGGCTGCGGCTCCCAGGGAAGGGGCAGCTGATTCCGATGGAGGCTCCTAAGAAAGACCTGGAGGAGCCAGGGGAGAGAGGGGCCTTCTGGGTGGCAGGGACAGCCAGGACAGGCCTCTGGAGTGCCGGTCGCCAGGGTGCATCAGGGCAAAAGATGGGGTCAGGAAAGGTGGCTGGAGAGTGGCCATCAGCTTGAACCGACCTGAGCCTGAGGGCTCTGGGCCACCACTTGGTTCTCACCCTGCCTCTCTCAACTGGAAGCCCGCAGGGCCTCGGCCCCACCCCGCCCAGCCCTCACCAAAGATCCCTGGGAGTCGGTTGGCCTGCGGCAGCTCGTTGGTTTTCTTTGGCTGCCTCCTTCTCAGTGGCCTCACTGCCCGAGGGGTGCGGATGGGACTCGGACTGGCCCTGAAGAAAGTAACCACGAAAGGCTGTCGGGAGCGCGGGGCCCGTTGACCCAGCAGGCCAGCCAGGCCGGGATCCACGCTGTGCCCTGCGACAGAAAGGAGAGAGGGGTCACTCGTGGGCAGTGGCCCTGCAGCAGACACAGCAGGGATCTCTCTGCCGGGGCCTGGGCAGGTCCAGGAGCGTGAAGACTGAGGACCCGAGGGTCCCTGCTGAGCCTCAGTTTCCACATCTGAAGCCTGGAGTCCTTGGTCCAGCCCCAGCCAGTCCACATCTCC
>NW_016887423.1:0-263 GCF_001698545.2 Rhinopithecus bieti | reverse complement strand
GAGGGGTTTTTTTTTTTTTTGAGATGGAGTTTAGCTTTTGTTGCCCAGGCTGGAGTGCAGTGGTGTGATCTCAGCTCGCTGCAACCTCTGCCTCCTGGGTTCAAGCAATTCTCCTGCCTCAGCCTCCTGAGTAGCTGGGATTACAGGTGCATGCCACCATGCCCCACGCTAATTTTTTGTATTTTAGTACAGACAGGGTTTCACCATGTTGGCCAGGCTGGTCTCAAACTCCTGACCTCAAGTGGTCCACCCGCCTCAGTGTC
>NW_016887422.1:0-266 GCF_001698545.2 Rhinopithecus bieti | reverse complement strand
ATATAAGAAACATAGGTATAAAATATGGACATAATTGATATAATAGATATAGTTATAAAATATAGACATAAGTGGTATAAAAATATAGGTATGAAATATAGTTATAATAGATATAGGTATAAAATGTAGACATTATAGATATAAGAAACATCGGTATAAAATATGGACATAATTGATATAATAGATATAGTTATAAAATATAGACATAATAGATATAATAGATATATGTATAAGATATAGACATAATCGATATAATAGATATAGAT
>NW_016887421.1:0-376 GCF_001698545.2 Rhinopithecus bieti | reverse complement strand
AAAAGGGTCCGTCTGTATGCCTACCTTCAAGGAGCATTCTCTTTCTCAGGGATGTTCCTTGCTGAGGAAAAGAATTCAGCAATGTTTCTCCTATTAGCTTATGAAAGAGGAGAAATATAGCTCTGTTTCGTCCAGCTCACCGGTGGACAGTTCAAAGTTACCTCTCTTGTTCCCTGAACATCGTGGTTATCCTGTTTTTTTTTTTTTTTTTTTTTTTTTTACTTTAAGTTCTAGGGTACATGTGCATAATGTGCAGGTTTGTTACATATGTATACTTGTGCCATGTTGGTGTGCTGCACCCGTCAACTCGTCAGCACCCATCAACTCGTCATTCACTCTTTTTTTTAAGATGCCCAGATTTCATATTGTTCAAACA
>NW_016887420.1:0-820 GCF_001698545.2 Rhinopithecus bieti | reverse complement strand
TTATGTTCTCCTGCCATGACTTCAGCCGGTCCCTCCGTTCAGGGTCCCTGACTTCCCACAACACCAGGGTGAGAAAATATCTAGACATAGCAAACAACTATGCTAGGAGCATACCTTTCATACACAAACCAATCAATCCAAAGTCCATAGTCCCAACCACCTCCTTTATAGTCTATTACATGCCACGCCACTATCCACCTGCCGTGAACATCCCAGGGCCAAGTGCCAGACAACTATGGATGGCCTCTGTGCCCCAGTGTCTGCTGAAATTATTCAAATTATTAAATCCTAACTCTGTTTATGCTGTCCCATCCATTCCTTCCTAAAGAAACCCAATAGAAGCTCTTGTTCACATTTTCCCCTTGCTCTCTCTCTCTGCCTCCTAACTGACCCTGGTGCTTCCACATGTGTCCCTGAATGGTATGCTATGCCTCTTGTTTCTAGAGATCTTCAAAGCAGTCAATTCCATGTCTGTGTATCTTACCATATTTTTTAAAACAGTCCTGGGTACCCTTAGAATATAGCATCATCCAGGCTGGGCGTGGTGGCTCACACCCATAATCCCAGCACTTTGGGAGGCCGAGGCAGGAGGATTACGAGGTTAGGAGTTCGAGACCAGCATCAGCCTGACCAACATGGTGAAACCCCATCTCTACTAAAGATACAAAAAATTAGCCAGACATGGTGGTGTGTGCCTGTCATCCCAGCTACTCGGGAGGCTAGGCAGGAGAGTCGTTTGAACCCGGGAGGAGGAGGTTGCAGTGAGTCGAGATCACGCCATTGCTCTCCAGCCTGGGCGACAGGGCGAGACTCCTTCTCA
>NW_016887419.1:0-261 GCF_001698545.2 Rhinopithecus bieti | reverse complement strand
CTTTCTTTCTTTCTTTCATCTTTTTTGTTTTTTTGAGATGGAGTTTCACTCTTGTAGCCCAGGCTGGAGTGCAATGGCAACATCTCAGGTCACTACAACCTCTGCCTCACCTGGCTGGTCTTGAATTTCTGACCTCAAGTGATCTGCCTGCCTCAGCCTCCCAAAGTGCTGGGATTACAGGTGTGAGCCACCATGCCTGGCTCTTTTGTTTATTTGTTTCTTTGAGATAAGGTCTCACTCTGTTGTCCAGGCTGGAGTGCA
>NW_016887418.1:0-817 GCF_001698545.2 Rhinopithecus bieti | reverse complement strand
CATTTAGGAATGGATACAGCAAAATAGTATCTTATCCATAGTCTTGCAAGACAGTCTTCATCAACCACAATATGTAGAAAAGCTAGAGAAAATTCTTCGTTTTGTGATTAAAGAAAAGACTCTTACATTACAGGACCTTGATAATATCTGGGCAGCACAGGTAAGAGACTGAGATGATAGCTATTTTCTAAGAAAGATACCGAAAAGGAGAAGTTTTGTGGTAATAACCCTTATGTAAGGCCAGCAATTTAGTATTGCCTGACTTTTACCAATGCATGTGCTGTTCATGTAGAGAAATCCTACCAAGAATTTTAAACAAAAGTAACATTTTCTGTCTTTGTATATACTCAACGGTAGCAGCTTATATAGATAGTTTTTTGTTTTGTTTTGTTTTGAGATGGAGTCTCGCTTTGTCTCCCAGAATGGAGTGCAGTGGTGGGAATCTCAGCTCACTGCAGTCTCTGCCTCCCGGGTTCACGCCATTCACTCACTCTCCAGAGTAGCTGGGATTACAGGTGCCTACAACCAGGCCCGCCTAATATTTTGTTTTTTTCAGAAGAGATGGGGTTTTACTGTGTTCGCCAGGATGGTCTTGATCTCCCTACCTTGTGATCCACCTTCCTTGGCCCTGCAAAGTGCTGGGATTATAGGCGTGAGCCACTGCGCTCGGCCATAAATGGTTTTAAATGAAAGATCTATAGAGCAAAATAATTGTCACTAAAGGAACAATTACTGAAAGAGTATAAATAATCTATATTTGGAGGCTTTCACCTAAGTAATGCATAGAAGAAACAAGTGTCATAAGAGTTCCATTACT
>NW_016887417.1:0-328 GCF_001698545.2 Rhinopithecus bieti | reverse complement strand
TACATGTTCTACAAACAATTTGTGCAGTTGACACAATCATTACAGTGTCCTGAGGTGACATTCATCCTCCTCAGTTTACAAAGAAGATGACGGGATTAGGAGATTAAGTAAAGGCAGGCATAGGAAATCACAAGGATATTCACTGGGGAAGTAATAAGTGTCCATGAAATCTTCACAATTTATGTTCAGAGATTACAGTAAAGACAGGTGTAAGAAATTATAAAAGTATTAATTTTGGGAACTAATATTTATTAGTCCATGAAATCTTCACAATTTATGTTCTTCTGCCACGGCTTCAGCCAGTCTCTCCGTTTGGGGTCCCTGACTT
>NW_016887416.1:0-1606 GCF_001698545.2 Rhinopithecus bieti | reverse complement strand
CAACAATTCCAATCATTATTTAATTTATTTTTTAGTGCGCTTGGAATATTTCTCTTGTGAAATAGTTTGCTGAAAGTCGCCTTTAAAATGTTTACTTTATTAAATGTATTACATTGAGTAAATCATAGAAAAGCAGTGTTTCATAGATTCAGTTGTATTAACAAAAGTAGAAGCAGTAATGCATGCATCAGAAACATGAAGAAATAGGCTATTAGATATACTTTTAGCATATTTGGTCCTAGGTAAAATGTCCTAAAGGGACAATTGCTTCATCAAGTATAATCATGTGAAGATAATATTTTATAATCCCTTTGACCTTGATTAACATGCATTCTCATTTTCTGTAATTCAAGATGGAAATTTTCCTTAAGATCATATTTTCAGGAGATTGTGGGAAAATAAACTTTGTATTTTCTTAGTTAAGCCCATTTCCTTCTGATTAGAAAATACAGTAAATATCTCTTGAACACCCAAAGACAGAAGAGTAAGATAAAGTGAATTGTGGAAAAAATAGAAGAAAATGGAATAAAGAAGGAGGGTCAGCTGGAGTCTCAAGGTAGAGGATAAAATTAGATATATGTGGTAAGGGTCTAGAAAGTGCTCCTCCTCAGCTTGGGCACAGAATTGTCATTTTGAGGATATTTTGCCATTTAAAAGTCATTTAAATGACAGTTTTGTGGATTATAGACATGTACCATTGGTTTCAGGTTAAAATAGTCCCAGTAACATAACATCTCACTGGAGGTGACTTATCTGGCAGCCTGTGTAATCTGCAGCACAGCAGAGCCAAGAGCTCAACAGAAGGGCAGTCAAGATGGAAGTTATAAGACCTATATGATAGTATTGACATGCTTCATACATAGGGGAATCCCTGAGATCATCACTTAGAACATATTCATCCTCATTTTAAAATAATTCTAGCAAGTTCAGCATATTAGAACCACCCCTCTTTAGAAGATACAAGGAATGTTATCAACTTCTGCAAAGACTATGTTTGGTGGGGGGTGCTCTTAGACATATAAATGACAGTTTATATCTGTATAGGAAAGGGAAGAGAAAACATGTAAAATGCAAACTTAACATCAAACATCGCAAAGCCCTGATAACATTTAGTGTAGTGACAAATATTCATATTTCAGGTCATTCAACCCACGTTTATTGAGAACCTAGTCCCTTCCCTTTTGAAGTTTACTGCATTGCCTATTCTGAGGAACTTTTGGGCTTCCTAACAGTCATATCCCCAAAGCTGTTCTTAAGACAATGTAGGCTTTTATTGCATCCTTCTTTCTTTTGAAGACCATACAGAGATTCAGCCTGCATTTTTTTTTCCTTTTAAAAGCACACTGCTCACATCTTTTGGAATTCTTCCCCTAAGATGGGCTGCAGAGTATGTTAGCTTAATTTTGCTCCTGAATAGGATAAACACATAGATTCTTTGGATTTAAAAGTTTTATTGTTAGCCAAGCATGGTGGTGTGGGCCTGTAGTCCCCCTTACTCCGTAGGCTAATGCGCAGGCATCCCTTGATCCTGGAAGGCGGAGGTTGCAGTGAGCTTCGATAGTGCCACTGCACTCTAGTCAGGGAAACAGAGTGAGACTGTCTCAAA
>NW_016887415.1:0-322 GCF_001698545.2 Rhinopithecus bieti | reverse complement strand
CACATGCTCTACAAACAATTTGTGCAGTTGAAACAATCACAAGGTCCTGAGACAACATTCATCCTCCTCAGTTTACAAAGAAGATGATGGGATTAAGAGATTAAAGTAAAGACAGGCATAGGAAAACACAGGGGTATTGACTGGGGAAGTGATAAGTGTCCATGAAATCTTCACAATTTATGTTCAGAGACTGCAGTAAAGACAGGTGTAAGAAATTATAAAAGTATTAATTTGGGGAACTAATAAATGTCCATGAAATCTTCACAATTTATATTCTTCTGCCGCGGCTTCAGCCGGTCCCTCCATCTGGGGTCACTGACCT
>NW_016887414.1:0-1615 GCF_001698545.2 Rhinopithecus bieti | reverse complement strand
GACATGAGCAGACACTTTTCAAAAGAAGACATACATGAGGCCAACAAGTCTATGAAAAAAAAAAAGTTCAATATCACTAATCACTAGAGAAATGCAAATCAAAACCACAATGAGATACCATCTCGTGCCAGTCAAAATGGCTATTATTAAGAAGTCAGAAAATAACAGATGCTGGTGAAGTCGGGGAGAGAAAGAAATGCTTATACACTGCTGGTGGGATTGTAAATTAGTTCAACCAATGTGGAAAGCAGTGTGGGGATTCCTCAAAGAACTAAAACAGAATTGCCCTTTTGCCATTTGACCCAGTAATCCCACTACTCGTTATATACCTAAAGGAATATAAATCATTCTACCATAAAGACACATGCGTGCCTAGGTTCATTGCAAAACTACTCATGAATCAGCCTAAATTCCCATCAATAGTAGACTGGATTAAAAAAAAAAATGTGGTACATATTCACCATGGAATACTATGCAGTCATAAGAAATAACAAAATTATGTCCTTTGCAGAAACATGGACGGAACTGGAGGACATTATCATTCACAAACTAATGCATAAACAGAAAACTCAATACCTTAATACCATATGTTCTCACTTATAAGTGGGAGCTAAATGATGAGAACACTTGGACAGAAGGAGGTGAACAACAGAAACTGGGGCCTACTTGTGGTTGGAGGGTGGGAGGAGGGAAAGGTCTTGGAAAAAAAATCTATTGGGTACTATGCTACTATGCATAGTACCTGGAAGATGAAACAATCTGTATGCCAAACTCCTGAGACACGGGTTTACCTATGTACCATACCTGCGCATATCTCCCTCAACCCAAAATAAAAGTTAAAATATTTTAAAATAAATAAACATTAATAAAGAATGTTTGAAATAGTGACAGAGGAAATAAATCCTTGTGACATTACATATCTTGTCTCCAATTTTTTCACTTCCTTAATTTTTTCTTTTAGTATATACTTTTATATTGAACACGAGTTTCCTTTTGAATTTTAAAACGTTTTGCAACTGATTTCTATCTTCTAGTGTTGCTATTGACAACACCAATTCTATTCTGATTCTCACTTACATTTTAAACCTGTGTTTTCCTCCTCTCTGAAAAGTATTTGGTCATATTTACCAACTAGGTATCTTGAAACTTTCTGACGATAAGTATGTATTTTCTTTTTTTTAATTATACTTTAAATTCTAGGGTACGTGTGCACAACGTGCAGGTTTTTTACATATGTATGTATGTGCCATGTCGGTTTCCTGCACCTATTAACTCTTCATTTACATTAGATATATCTCCTAATGCTATCCCTCCCCTCTCCCCAACTCCACGACAGGCCCCAGTGTGTGATGTTCCCCACCCTGCGTCCAAGTGATCTCGTTGTTCAATTCCCACCTATGAGTGAGAACATACAGTGTTTGGTTTTCTGTCCTTGTGATAGTTTGCTCAGAATGATGGTTCCCAGCTTCATCCATGTCCCTACAAAGAACATGAATTCATCTTTTTTTATGGCTGCATAGTATTCCATGGTGTATATGGGCCACATTCTTAATGCAGTCTATCATTGATGGCCATCTGGATTGGTTCCAGGTCTTTGTTATTGTGAATAGTGCCA
>NW_016887413.1:0-1051 GCF_001698545.2 Rhinopithecus bieti | reverse complement strand
CAAAATATTCTGAAGGACATAAAATAAAACCTAAATAAGAGTAATACTATGATCATGAATTTAAAAGTGAATATCAAAACGATATCAACTCATGAATTCAATACCAAACAAAATCTTAATAAGATGCTTAATAATGCACCACAAATTGAAGTTCATGACTTTTTGAATAGGTAAAAGGATAATAGCCAAAAGATATTTGGGGGAAAAATGAGGGAGGAATTTACCTTACCAGATCTAAAATGTTCTTCTACAACTACAGTGTTGAAACAATGTGGTGCACTCCTAAAGCATGGTCTTTTCATATGTGATAAAAGTAGCTTTTAATCATTGGAGAAAAGTTGACCTATAAAATGTTATGATAGTTATCCATTTGGAAACAAAAAAATCAGATTTTACTTCCCACCATCCCATAAGGAAATTGCAGAGGGTTTAAGTATAAACACAAGTGCACACACATGCACAAGCAGTACATGTGTAAGCCTATGTAAGCCTATAAGAAAAAACAGGAAGATTCATATCTGAATGTCAGACCATCTCTCTCAAAAAAGATACAAAATATTAAAATGATTTATAAGCTGGGCATGGTGGCTCACACCTGTAATCCCAGCACCAGCACTTTGGGAGGCCGAGGCAGGCGGATCACGAGGTCAAGAGATCAAGACCATCCTGGCCAACATGGTGAAATCCCATCTCTACTAAAATACAAAACTTAGCCAGTGACAGAGCAAAACTCTATCTCAAAAAATAAATAAATAAAATAAAAGATTTATGGATAGAACCATATAAAATGTAAAATGTTAGCAAAACAGTAAAAGGAACAAAAGTAAAGACAGACAATATATTTTAAAAAACAATTTGCAAACCAGGTTCCAGAATTAATTTCTATAACATTAAAAGAAACCCTTTTACAATAACCAAGCAAAAAATAACCAACTCTGTACAATTGAGCATAAGCTTTGAATAAATTATACACAAAATATAACATAATAATGTGTGGAATCACAGTAGTATTCATGAAAATAATTTATATGAATATTCACAATAATATTGT
>NW_016887412.1:0-1052 GCF_001698545.2 Rhinopithecus bieti | reverse complement strand
CATGTTCTTTGTTTGTCTTGTCCTTGTGTCTGTTCATTCTCCACCACCACCACCGCAGTCCTCAATACCCATATTCACAATGGCCAAGATATGGAATCAATCAACATGCCCAGCAACCAATGGAGGATTGGGCAAGCTTAGTTAAAGTATACAAAATTACAGCTAAATGAGAGGAGTAAGTTCTAGTGTTCCATAGCACTAGATGGTGAATATAGTTAACAATAACTTATTTTGTGTTTTAATAGCTAGAAGAGAAGATCTGGAAGGTTCTCAACATAAAAAATAATAAATATTTGAGGTGATAGATATGATAACAACCTTGATTTGATCATAACACATTGTATACATGTATTAAGATATCATTCTGTAATCCATAAATATGTGCAACTGTTATATGTCAACTTTTATAAAGAACAGATGAAATTAAAAAAAAAAACTCCTGTTTTTTATTTCAGTAAGGTTGAGTTCAATGTCTCTCTCCTATTGCAATAGTCTTGAATAAAGTCTTTTTTTGACATTTGTAACAAGTGTCTGTGGTAATTTCCTTTTAAGAGTAACACTATTACCACAAACTTAGTTGCATAAAATAACACACACTTATTATCTTACCGGAGTGGGAACATGAACACATTAAGTATCTAGAGATATGAGAAAGAGCACAAATTAGCTTTTCTCTTGAGATACTGAAATATATTATCAGTTATTTGTTGATAGAAAACCTGGTTTCTTTAACCTGTAGTACAAAACCAACTAAACCATTTGTCACTGTTATCTTATACCGTTTTACTTTACCTCATATATTTACCACCATCTGAAATGTTACATATTTATTTGTATACCTTTTCTGTTTCTGTCCAATATTATGTAAGCTACATGAGTGGTAGGATTTTGCATTTTAATATTCATGTATATTTCCAGCAAGTAGAACAATATAAAGTGTATTTCATGTCTTAAATATATTTTGATTTAATGAATGAATGGATATTATGCTTGTATAGCATTAAAATACATATGTAAATAAAATCCTTTAGTATAAGTATACATTATTTCTT
>NW_016887411.1:0-265 GCF_001698545.2 Rhinopithecus bieti | reverse complement strand
TAGCCACATTATGGAATCACGTGGTCTACTTAGGTTGACCCATGTGAAATTGCCAGTATTTAAAATTCAGCTAACCTACAAAAATAGCAGTTTCGTATGATTCCATTTAATACTTACCTTTGTCAGAGAACTTTGGAGCTCTAGCTTCGTAAGTGAATGAAGAGAAGAGATATGACTTAAAAACAGCATGTAATAGAATGTGAGCTAATTGGGTATAGAATCCAGGTTTCCCGATTGCCAGTGCAAGATTTTTTTTTTTTTTTTC
>NW_016887410.1:0-266 GCF_001698545.2 Rhinopithecus bieti | reverse complement strand
TATATATATGTATATATATGTGTGTGTATATATATATGTATATGTATATATATGTGTATATATGTGTATATATATGTATATATGTGTGTATATATGTATATATGTGTGTATATATGTATATATATGTGTATATATGTGTATATATGTGTATATATGTGTGTATATATATGTGTATATATATGTGTGTATATATGTGTATAGGTGTGTATATATGTGTATATATGTGTGTATATATATACGTGTATATATGTGTGTGTATATATGTG
>NW_016887409.1:0-266 GCF_001698545.2 Rhinopithecus bieti | reverse complement strand
CATGAAGTATCTGTTCCTTATGCAATGAATCTACTTAATGGAATCAAACTTTATGGAAGGCCTATCAAAATTCAATTTAGATCAGGAAGTAGTCATGCCTCGCAAGATGTCAGTTTGTCATATCCCCAGCATCATGTTGGAAATTCAAGCCCTACCTCCACATCTCCTAGCAGCAGGTACGAAAGGACTATGGATAACATGACTTCATCAGCTCAGATAATTCAGAGATCTTTCTCTTCTCCAGAAAATTTTCAGAGACAAGGAGT
>NW_016887408.1:0-266 GCF_001698545.2 Rhinopithecus bieti | reverse complement strand
CCTTGTTGAAAGAAAGGAAAGAAGAAAAGAAAAGAAAGAAAGAGAGAGAGAGAAAGAAAGAAAGAAAGAAAGAAAGAAAGAAAGAAAGAAAGAAAGAGAGAGAAAGAAAAAGAAAGAGAAAGAAAAAGAAAGAAAGAAATAAAGAAAAAAAAGAAAGAAAGATTGATTCAGGATTAAGTTTTAGTTCAGTAATAGTATACTCATTCCATCCTCTTTACAAGGAACAAAGAAAAAAATAGCATTAAAAATAAATATTGAAGAAGAAT
>NW_016887407.1:0-266 GCF_001698545.2 Rhinopithecus bieti | reverse complement strand
CCGATCCGGTTTGATCCGGTTTGGTCTGGTCCCATCCGGTTTGATCAGGTTTGATCCGGTTGGTCTGGTCCTATCCGGTCTGATCCGGTTTGGTCCGGTCCCATCCGGTTTGATCCGGTTTGATCCGGTTTGGTCCGGTCCGATCTGGTCTGATTCGGTTTGATCCGGTTTGAATCCGGTCTGATCCGGTTTGATCCGGTTTGGTCTGGTCCTATCCGGTTTGATCCGGTTTGATCCGGTTTGGTCCGGTCCGAGATCAGGTTTAG
>NW_016887406.1:0-264 GCF_001698545.2 Rhinopithecus bieti | reverse complement strand
TGTATGTGTGTGTATATGTGTGTGTATGTATGTGTGTGTATATGTGTGTATGTGTGTGTATATGTGTGTGTATGTATGTGTGTGTATGTGTGTATGTGTATGTGTGTGTATATGTGTGTGTATGTGTGTATGTATGTGTGTGTATGTGTGTATGTATGTGTGTATGTGTGTGTATGTGTGTGTATGTGTGTATGTGTGTGTATGTGTGTATATGTGTGTGTATGTGTGTATATGTGTATGTGTGTGTATATGTGTGTGTATGTG
>NW_016887405.1:0-266 GCF_001698545.2 Rhinopithecus bieti | reverse complement strand
CTACTTAGTTGAGGGCATGAGGAATATTCACATAATGATTCTGAGTATTTAGATGGTTTTGTTTATAGCTTTCCTCTAAATTCCCTCTACTATTTGATTTCACTCTTTTCACCAGAGTTCCCCTTATTTATGCCTCACTGTTATGTGGAACTGGTGAAATATACACCACGTAAAATGTTTTACTGTCCGTCAAGTAATATGGAATTTACATGACATAGAAAAGTATAACTCATACTTTCAAGTTAAAATCTTATAAAATAATGTAT
>NW_016887404.1:0-1057 GCF_001698545.2 Rhinopithecus bieti | reverse complement strand
TACTGGAGCTCTTCCATCACGGAAAGGTCAGAAGTTTGTCCTCACTGGAATAGACACTTACTCCGGATATGGGTTTGCCTATCCTGCATGCAATGCTTCTGCGAAGACTACCATCCATGAACTCATAGAATGCCTTATCCACGGTCATGATATTCCACACAGCATTGCCTCTGACCAAGGCACTCACTTTATGGCTAAAGAAGTGCAACAGTGGGCTCATGCTCATAGAATTCACTGGTCTTACCATGTTCTTCATCATCCTGAAGCAGTTCGATTGATAGAACGGTGAAATGGCCTTGCAAAGTCACAATTACAACATCAACTAGGTGACAATTCTTCGCAGGTCTGGGGCAAAGTTCTCCAGAAGGTCGTGTATGCTCTGAATCAGCATCCAATATATGGTACTGTTTCTCCTATAGCCAGGATTCATGGGTCCAGGAATCAAGGGGTAGAAGTGGAAGTGGCACCACTAACCGTTACCCCTAGTGATTCGCTAGCAAAATTTTCACTTCCTGTTCCTGCAACATTATTTTCTGCTGGCCTAGAAGTCTTAGTTTCAGAGGGACGAACACTGCTACCAGGAGAAACAACAATGATTCCATTAAACTGGAAGTTAATATTGTCACCTGGCCACTTTGGGCTCCTCCTACCTCTAAGCCAACAGGCTAAGAAGAGAGTTACAGTATTGGCTGGGGTGATCGACCTGAACTATCAAGATGAAATCAGTCTAATACTCCACAATGGAGGTAAGGAAGAGTATGCGTAAAATACAGGAGATCCCTTGGGGAATCTCTTAGTATTACCATGCCCTGTGATTAAGGTCAATGAGAAACTACAAAAGCCCAATCCAGGCAGGACTACAAGTGGCCCATACCCTTCAGGAATGAAGGTTTGGGTCACTCCACCAGGAAGAAAACCATGACCTGCTGAGGCGCTTGCTGAAGGCAAAGGGAATATAGAATGGGTAGAAGAAGAAGGTCGTCATCAATACCAGCTATGACCACGTGACCAGTTGCAGAAAGGAGAACTGTAATTATGAGTATTTCCTCTTCCTTTT
>NW_016887403.1:0-1157 GCF_001698545.2 Rhinopithecus bieti | reverse complement strand
TTATTTTTATTTATTTTTATTTTTTTATTTTTTTATTTTTTATTATACTTTAAGTTCTAGGGTACATGTGCATAACGTGCAGGTTTCACTTGTACTCCAACATGCTACCATCCTAGAAGGCAGCAAAACAGGTTTGGTCCACTCTACTAATTCAAATTATCTGCTTGGCTTTGTAGATCTTTTCAGGACATGTATGTACTGCCATGTTCATTGTGGCTTTATTCACAATAGCAACCTCAGTGCTCATAGATGTATGAATTGATAAAAGTTGTCACATCTATATCTGTATATAGACATAGATATATACACACACATTAAGATATTATTCAACCTTAGAAAAGAAGGGTATAATGCCATTATGACAATATGGATGAACCTGGAGGATAAACCTCCAGGTTTATAAAGTGAAATAAGCCAATCACAGAAGGAAAATACTATATCTCACTTATATGTAAGATCTAAGA
This sequence comes from Rhinopithecus bieti, assembly GCF_001698545.2. NCBI lineage: Eukaryota > Metazoa > Chordata > Mammalia > Primates > Cercopithecidae > Rhinopithecus > Rhinopithecus bieti. The sequence goes on along the minus strand of NW_016887403.1, from coordinate 693 downwards.
AAAAAAGTCAAACACACAGAAATAGAGTAGAAGGGTAGTTAGCAGGGGTGGAGGGGGGTGGCAAGAAATGGGGAGATGTAGATTAAAGAGTGCAAATTTTAGTTTTGCAGGGTAAATAAATTTAGAGATTTCTACAATAGTAGAGCTGTAGTAATAATATTGTATTGTATGTTAAAATTTGGTAAGAGAATAGATTTTATGTGCTCTCATCTCACAAACACACACACACAGGCACACACACACACGGACAAACACAAAGGTAATAAACTAATAACAAACTAAACTGTGAGACTTCCAGAACTTACTCAAACCAACCAATCAGAGCTCACACACACAAAGGTAAGAGACAAATAACAGACTAAACTGTGAAACTTCCAGAGCTTACTTGAACCAAGCAATCAGAGCTCACTGGCCTCAACCCATCAAGGCTCAACTGTCTCGACTAATCAGGGCTCCGTTCTATCATCTATCAAAACTAAATGAGTTAGAATCCTTCATTTTGCACAAACATACCTGACAGGGAACCTGGGAAGGAAATTTTGCTATAAAACTTGAATTCTTCCTTTGTTCTTTGGAACATATCTTTATTTTACACCAAAGGCTGTGTCTCTGTGGTTTGCCAACTCTACACTGGAACAAAGTTGCTCTCTTACAAATTACTTTACAGATAACTTTCTTTTTCAAAATGTCATT
>NW_016887402.1:0-253 GCF_001698545.2 Rhinopithecus bieti | reverse complement strand
GTAAGGGGTGGTGGCATGGTTGTAGGGCTCCTCCTTGCCTGGCCACACAGAGCCCGAGCTCCTGCCTTGCTGGCCTGCTCTCCATTGCTTTGGCAGGGTGAGCTATTCTCGGGTTCCACAGTTATTTTATATGCGGATTTAGCATTAGAATGTGTATCTTCTTTTGCACAATAAACTTTTTTAAGTGTCAGAAATTATATAATTATATAGTGACTTTTGTTCACAAAGTAGTTAGTTGTACATACCCACAAGA
>NW_016887401.1:0-2477 GCF_001698545.2 Rhinopithecus bieti | reverse complement strand
ATTTATTTAAGCCAAAGAAAAATGCACAAACTAGCCAGTGTAAATGAGAGGTAAACAAGTTCAGCACTATTGTTTTGTCATTTGTTTTGCCAGTATTTCTTATGTTTTCCAGGTTCTGAATTAAATATGGATTGTCCAATAAGAGTAAATAGAAATAATGCCAGTTGCTGCAGTTGAGATTTCAGTTCAGAGTTGCTTATTTTGAGTCCTGGGGAAATGACCAGAATGAATGGCTTTAGAAATCTTCCATGCAAGAAATACAGCTTTCCATGGTCAGCATACTTACTCTCCTACACTTCTGCAACCTTTTATCCATCTTGTAGTTGAATGGATCCTTTTAAAACGGAAATTATAACATGCTACTCCTCTGCTCAGGGCCCTCCAGGGATATTCCATTGCACTTAGAATAAAATCTAGAATCCTTATCGTGTACTCCAAGGTCATTATCTTGTCCCTGGATCCCTGTCCTGCACTCTCTTGCTATTCCCTTCCCCTACACTGTCCTCCTTCTCCTTGATTGACAAGTATGCCAGGGTCTCAGGGCCTTTGTATATACTTCCTTCACATGGTCCTTTCCTCAGTTCTTCTGGGTTTCTGTTTCAGTTGCCTCCATGATGGGACTTCTCTGACCACCCAACATGAAATTGTACCCCTCAATCATTCTGTAATCCCCACATAACTTTTAACTTTCTTCATCCTGATGTTGTAGCAAATAATAATTTGTTTCTTGTTGTCTTCCTCTCTCTTGCCCACTTCGACAAGCATTTATCTGTTTTGCATCACACTCTGTTTCTATGCTTGGTACATAGGAAGGGTTCAGTAAATATTAATGTTTATTGAGTGAGTAATATAATCCAGTTGATTAAACCTTATGTTCAAGCATCCATATGATGTCTTTTTTGACATACCGTAGCTCAGTGAATATATTTGCATAGTATCATACCCCTGTTTCCCCTTCTGTTTGAGGGTAGAGCCACGAGAAGAAAACTTCTACTTATATATTGCATATTGCTCATTCCTGTACATTTATTATGTCATTATTTTATTCACAACCATATTGTAAGTAAGGCACTGTTGGTTTTATTTTATAAATGAATAAATGAAGATGTCGAGAGTTGAAATGGTTTATTCAAATTCACAGAGCTGACAAATGGTGGCATTCTTTAGATTGAGAGGCACAACAAAGAAAGTGAAAGATAATCCAAACATTGTAAAAGATGTTAGCAACTCATGTAGTTGACAAAGGACTAATATGGAGAAGAAATACAGAACACTTATAAATCAAGTTGAAAAGGTAGACAGCCCTATAGAAAACGGAGTAAAGGTTATGAATAGGCAATTTACGAGATAAGAGTTCTGAATGGCTGATAAACAGATGATGTTTCACCTGACTGGTAATTAGGAAACTGCAAAATAAAACTACAAAATATGGGCCAGGTGCGGTGGCTCACGCCTGTAATCCCAGCACTTTGGGAGGCTGAGGTGGGTGGATCACGAGGTCAGGAGTTTGAGACCAGCCAGTTTGAGGCCAGCCTGGCCAACATGGTGAAACCCCGTCTCTACTAAAATACAAAATTAGCGGGGCGTGGTGGTGTGCGCCTGTAATCCCAGCTACTCAAGAGGCTGAGGCAGGAGAATTGCTTGGACTCGGGAGGCGGAGGTTGCAGGGAGCCTATATCATGCCACTGCACTCAAGCCTGGGCGACAGAGCAAGACTCCATCTCGGGAGAAAAAAAAAAGCTCACAAAATACCATTTCACACTCATCAGACCAGTGAAAGTTAGAAAGCCTAAGAATTCCACTTGTAGGGAAATAGGAATGTACATATTAAACTGCTGCTTGGAGTGTAAATTAGTTGAACCACTTTAAAGAGCTACAGGCAGTATATCTAGTAAAGATGAAAATGTGCATTCTATATGACCCAGCAGTGATACTTCTAGGTATGTATCAAGGGTTGATATTCAAAATATTTAGCAACTGCTCTCAGGGGTACCAATCAGTTAGAACAAACATACACTGTAAATGACTGCGTTGGTCATATTGGTCTATTTCACTTGAAAATCAATCCTGTATATGCCTTTGAGAGACTCCTACACACATGCACGAGGAAACTTATCTAACAATGTTCACCATAGCATTGTAAGAGTCCCAAACTACAAATAACCTACATGTCTATGTATAGAGTAATGGATAAATACTCAAATAGCCATAGAATGCGATTCAAATTTAAATGGATGAACTGGATCTACATATTAATAAATCAGCTTTGATAAATTTCACTACCTAGTGAGCAAAGAAAATTTTCAAAACATTCATATGGCATGATACCATTTATATAAAACTCAGAACATGAGTAACAATACTACATAGTAAAATAAAATATACATGGAAAGGATACATACCAACTTCATGAGAGTAGTTACCTCTGGAGTACAAAGGAGGGAAATAGGATAACTTAGAATTTTATATCTCTATAA
>NW_016887400.1:0-827 GCF_001698545.2 Rhinopithecus bieti | reverse complement strand
AGATACGATTAATTATTGTTAGCTATAGTTCTCCTATTGTGCTATTGAACATTAGAATTTATTCCTTCTGGCCGGGCGTGGTGGTTCACACATATAATCCCAGCACTTGGGAGGCCGAGGTGGGTGGATCATGAGATCAAGAGATCAAGACCATCCTGGCCAACATGGTGAAACCCCGTCTCTACTAAAATACAAAATTAGCTGGGCATGGTGGCATGCTCCTGTAGTCCCAGCTACTCGGGAAGCTGAGACAGGAGAATCGCTTGAACCTGGGAGGCAGAGGTTGCAGTGAGCTGAGATCGCACCACTGCACTCCAGCCTAGGTGACAGAGTGACTCTGTGTCTTTAGAAAAAATAAAATAAAAGAACTTACACCTTCTGTCTAACCATAAATATGTTTTATTTTATTTATTTATTTAATTTTTTTTTTTTTTTTTTTCTGAGATGAAGTCTCGCTGTCACCCAGGCTGGAGTGCACTGGCGCCATCTTGGCTCACTGCAACCTCTGCCTCCCTGGTTCAAGTGATTCTCCTGTCTCAGCCTCCTGAGTAGCTGGGACCATGGGTCATAACGCCCAGCTAATTTTATATTTTAGTAGAGATTGGGTTTCACCATGTTGGCCAGGCTGGTCTCGAACTCCTGGTGTCAGGTGGTCTGCCCGCCTTGGACTCCCAAAGTGCTGGGATGGATGACAGACGTGAGCCACTGTGCCCAGCCATGCATGCATCTTTGTATCCATGCATCTATGCACCCATGTCCCTCTGCATCCCTATGATCCATTCATCTATGTGTGCACATGCCCATGCAATGTATTTATCCACACATCT
>NW_016887399.1:0-623 GCF_001698545.2 Rhinopithecus bieti | reverse complement strand
TGGAAGCATTCCCTTTGAAAAGTGGCACAAGATGAGGATGCCCTCTCTCACCACTCTTATTCAACATGCTATTGGAAGTTCTGGCCAGGGCAATCAGGTAAGAGAAATAAATAAAGAGTATTCAAATAGGAAGAGAGGGAATCAAATTGTCTCTGTTTGTGGATGACATGATTGTATATTTGGAAAACCCCACTGTCTCAGCCCAAAATCTCCTTAAGCTGATAAGCAACTTCAGCAAAGTCTCAGGATACAAAATCAATGTGCAAAATCACAAGCATTTCTATATACCAATAATAGACAGAGAGCCAAATCATGAGTGAACTCCCATTCACAATTGCTATAAAGAGAATAAAATACCTAGGAATACAACTTACAAGGGATATGAAGGATCTCTTCAAGGAGAACTACAAACCAGTGCTCAAGGAAATCAGAAAGGACACAAAGGGAAAACATTTCATGCTCATAGATAGGAAGAATCAATCTCGTGAAAACGGCCATACCACCCAAAGTAATTGATAGATTCAATGCTATCCCCATCAAGGTACCATTGACTTTCTTCACATAATTAGAAAAAACTACTTTTAATTTCATATGAAACCAAAAAACTGTCCATACAGCCAAGA
>NW_016887398.1:0-261 GCF_001698545.2 Rhinopithecus bieti | reverse complement strand
CTTCGGGAGGCCGAGGCGGGCGGATCGCGAGGTCAGGAGATCGAGACCATCCTGGCTAACACGGTGAAACCCCGTCTCTACTAAAAATACAAAAAACCAGCCGGGCGACGAGGCGGGCGCCTGTAGTCCCAGCTACTCGGGAGGCTGAGGCAGGAGAATGGCGGGAACCCGGGAGGCGGAGCTTGCAGTGAGCTGAGATCCGGCCACTGCACCCCAGCCTGGGCGGCAGAGCCAGACTCCGTCTCAAAAAAAAAAAAAAAA
>NW_016887397.1:0-829 GCF_001698545.2 Rhinopithecus bieti | reverse complement strand
TCCAGGGCACAGCCCCCTGTAGCTGGGCATGCAGTGGTCTGGGGCCCAGGGTCTGCCCTGGCCAGTCTTGACCTCTCAGCAATATTAATGGTGATATTAATAATGATAACAGCAGCCCACACTCACGGAGCTCCCACCACCTGCCAGGGGGTCTTCTAAGAGCGAAGCACATATTCCTAATTCATTCTTCCCCAAACTCATCAGCATGCACACCCCGCCAAGTGGAGGTATCCTTGCCTGTTTGACTGTCTGCTGCATCTCCCATGCCCAGGGCAGTGACTGGCACACAGTAGGTGCTCAATAAACATGTGCTGAGGACACAAAGCTGGGTACTGCTATATCCCCACTTTACAGGCAAAGAAAGCAGGCAGACGGCTTAGGAAACTGGTCAGTTTATCCAGGGGCCTGCAGGGGCTTTTGAAAGTCCGCAAGGGTCAGCGGTGTGAAACTAGGGACAAGGTACAACCACATCAGCAACGTTCTCTTCCTGAAGCTGGTGGGGTATATGGGTACCGGCTGTGTTATTCTTTATACTTTTGGAATGCATTAAATATTTCACAATTAAGACACTCAGAAGGCTGTGGAGCCCCTGTGGACTGCCCCTGGAAGCCCACCTTTCCATGTGCACAGGGCCCCACTCGGGGTGCCCTGAGAGGACCAGCAGACCAGGCAGCCTCCCATGGGTGCAGGGCCAGGAGCTGACAGTAATGAAACCCTGGAGGGCTCCCCACAGCACCACACACATCACATGTGCACACTTATATGGTCACATGCACACAATACGGACATACACATGCCACATGCATGTGCAAACCTATGCATCCTCAGG
>NW_016887395.1:0-1317 GCF_001698545.2 Rhinopithecus bieti | reverse complement strand
TAGATCGAGGTGGTGGCTGCACAACATTACGCTACATGCCACCGGATTGTTCACGTTAAAATTGTTAATTTCATGTGATGTGAATTTCACCTCAATTTTAAAAGCAACCCTACAATAGATGAACTTCTTCAAAATACATTGTAAAGAATTATAGTCTCCCAACGTGGTCCTGAAAAAAGGACTTTTGTGATCCAATTTGTTTTGAAGCAGTGGCCATGTATCTTCTTGGTGATGCCTTCTCTGCACTAGCATATTAAAAGCTCTGAGGGGCTGTGATGGTTAATTTTATGGTCAGCTTGACTGGGGCCATGGTAGTGCCCAGATTAAACACTGTTTCTGGGTGTGTCTATGAAGAGGTTTCAGGATGAGATTAGTATTTGAATTGGTGAACTCATTAAAGTAGATGGCCGTCTCCTGTGTGCATGGGCATTACCCAATCCCCTGAGGGCCTGAAAAGAACACACAGCTGAAGGAGGAACCCACCCCTTTCCTGTCACATTGCAAGAGCTGGGGCATCTCATCTCATCTTCTCTTGCTCTCAGACAGGGATTTACATCACTGGCTCCCCTAGTTCTCAGACCTTTGGACTTACTGGAATTACACCAATGGCTTTCCTGGGTCTCCAACTTATGGGACATCTCAGCCTTCATCATTGCAGGAGTCAATTCCTTATTATAAATCTCCTTGTGTGTGTGTGTGTGTGTGTGTGTGTGTGTGTGTGTGTGTGTGTGTCCTATTGGTTCTTTTCTCTGGAGAACCCTGACTAAGGCAGTGGTCTTGCAGTAAAGCTTTTGTTCATACAAGGATCCTCACTACCCATTCTCTGTATCACACCTTATAACATCACACAGGGCACATTTTGGAAAATACTACTCTAGATATTTCCATGCAAATAAAACTCCAATCCATTTTATTTTAACTCCTCCTCAAAGAAAAAAAAGGTTTTCGCACGTAAACTTTCTTTTGATATTTGTTGAAAACTTACCCTTCAAGTAAAACGCGATTTCTGATGAGGTCTTTTGATAAGTCTCAAGACAACAATAGGTGGCCTTAGTATAGCCAATTGTAAATGAATGATGAGATGTTAGAGTAATGAAGACATAATACGACTCTTCAATACTACTCAGTTTGTAGTCAGGAGTGCCACACTAGGAAAACTTATCCCGGCTATGTATAGATCAGCTAGCCACAGAGTTTGAGATTTTATTCATTTGCACAAATTACATTTGCTATATACTTCAGAAAGTATGACACAGTATGTGAGCACATGTAAAACAGCTGACTTTTTTACAGCAGATATAAAGATGTTTAACACAA
>NW_016887394.1:0-343 GCF_001698545.2 Rhinopithecus bieti | reverse complement strand
ACTCACTGGGTAGCCAAACTTTAAAAAAGAAAATGTGGTAAAATCTACATACACAAAATTTACCACTTTAACCACTTTTAGTGCACAGTGCGGTGGCATTAGGTACATTCACATTGGTGTGGTACCATCACCAAGTTCCATCTCCAGAATGCTTTTTTTTTTTGAGACAGAGTCTTGCTCTGTCGCCCAGGGTGGAGTGCAATGGCATGATCTTGGCTCACTGCAATCTCTGCCTCCGGGGTTCAAGTGATTCTCGTGCCTCAGCCACCTAAGTAGCTCAGATTACAGGTGTAAGCCACAATGTCCGGCTGATTTTTTTTTTTTTTTTTCTTTTGAGAAGGAG
>NW_016887393.1:0-344 GCF_001698545.2 Rhinopithecus bieti | reverse complement strand
ATGAACAGAGGCATGGGTAGGTTCCAACAAAACTTTATTTACAAACCTCAAGCAGGGGTTGCATTTGTCAATGTGCTCTACTTTGCTAACACTTGAAAATAATTAGTTTAAATTAGTCTTGTACTGACAGAATAATAGAAAACAGATTAAGAGAGAAAGCTCAGAAGTATATTTTGGTATATATAAAAGTAAAGTAAGTGACAAGGATCATATTTCAATTTAGTGAGAAAAGGATGATGTGTTTCATCATTTACTAATGCCAACATACCTAACAGCCATACAGACGAAATCTAATTTAAATCATTTCATCACATTATTTGTAAAATATACAAAGATTGATTAAA
>NW_016887392.1:0-345 GCF_001698545.2 Rhinopithecus bieti | reverse complement strand
TGAGACATCAATCAAATACATTTTAGAAATACATTGATTTGGTTTAGAAAACTGGGACAACTCAAAGCGGGGCTTCCAGGCTGTAGGGAAATTTAAACATTTTCTGGTTGACAATTGGTTGAGGTTCTCTGAAGACCTAGTCAACAGAAAGGAATGCTCAGGTGAAAGAAAAAAGATTGTGGAGACCAAGTTTTATTGTGCAGAGGAAGCTCTTAGGTAGCTGACTTTAGAGAGAGCAGGAGGTAAATTGTTTTATATCAGACTTAAAAGGGCGCCTGGCTCTTAGTTGATTATCTCCTGGATCTGGAAAGGAAGGAAAACCAAGGGGAAAAGGTTTTCTCTATA
>NW_016887391.1:0-2294 GCF_001698545.2 Rhinopithecus bieti | reverse complement strand
GTAAGTGCTGGAAATCTGGCCACTGGGCCAAGGAATGCCCGTAGCCCAGGATTCCTCCTAAGATGTGTCCCATCTGTGCAGGACCCCACTGGAAATTGGACTGTCCAACTGACCCAAGGCTCTGACTGACTCCTTCCCAGATCTTCTCAGCTTAGTGGCTGAAGACTGACGCTGCCCAATTGCCTTGGAAGCCTCCTGGACCATCCCAGATGCTTTGGGTAACTCTTACAGTTGAGGGTAAGTCTGTCCCCTTCTTAATCAATACAGAGGCTACCCACTCCACATTATCTTCTTTTCAAGGGCCTGTTTCCCTTGCCTCCATAACTGTTGTGGGTATTGATGGCCAGGCTTCTAAACCCCTTAAAACTCCCCACTCTCGTGCTAACTTGGACAATATTATTTTATGCACTCTTCTTTAGTTACCCCACCTGCCCAGTTCCCTTATTAGGCCAAGATATTTTAACCAAATTGTCTGCTTCCCTGACTATTCCTGGACTACAGCCACATCTCATTGCTACCCTGCTTCCCAACCCAAAGCCTCCTTCGCGCCTTCCTCTCATATCCCCAAACTTAACCCACAAGTATGGGACACCTCTACTCCCTCCCTGGCAACCGATCACCAGCTTATTACTATCCCATTAAAACCTAATCACCCTTATCCCATTCAATGCCAGTATCCCATCCCACAACAGGCTTTAAAGGGATTGAAGCCTGTTATCACTTGCCTGCTACAGTATGGGCTTCTAAAACCTGTAAACTCCCCTTACAATTCCCCATTTTACCTGTCCAAAACCAGACAAGTCTTACAGGTTACTTCAGGATCTGTGCCTTATCAACCAAATTGTTTTGCCTATCCACCTTGTGGTGTGAAACCCATTTACTCTCCTATCCTCGATACCTCCCTCCACAACCCATTATTCCGTTCTGGATCTCAAACATGCTTTGTTTACTATTCCTTTGCATCCTTCATGCCAGCCTCTTTCCACTTTCACTTGGACTGACCCTGACACCCATCAGGCTCAGGAAATTACCTGGGCTGTACTGCTGCAAGACTTCGCGGACAGCCCCTATTACTTCAGTCAAGCCCAAATTTCTTCCTCATCTGTTACCTATCTTGGCATAATTCTCATAAAACACATGTGCTCTCCCTGCTGATCATGTCTGGCTAATCTCCCAAACCCCAACCCCTTCTACAAAACAACAACTCCTTCCTTCGTAGGCATGGTTAGGCACTTCCACCTTTGGATACCTAGTTTTACCATCTTGACTAAACCATGATGTAAACTCACAAAAGGAAACCTAGCTGACCCCACAGATCCTAAATCCTTTGACCACTCCTTTCCATTCCTTAAAACAGCCCTAGAAGCTGCTCCCACACTAGCTCTCCCTAACTCATCCCAATCCTTTTCATTACACACAGTCAAAGTGCAGGGCTGTGAGGTCAAAATTCTTACACAAGGATCGGGACCATGCCCTGTGGCCTTTTATCCAAACAACTTGACCTTACTGTTTTAGCTTAGCGTCATGTCTGTGTGTGGCAGCTGCCGCTTCCTTAATACTTTTAGAGGCCCTCAAAATCACAAACTATGCTCAACTTACTCTCTAGAGTTCTCATAACTTCCAAAATCTATTTTCTTCCTCACACCTGATGCACATATTTTCTGCTCCCCTCCACTACCTCTCAACAAGCCAAACTCATTGCCTTCACTCAAGCCCTCGCTCTTGCAAAAGGATTAAGCATCAATATTTATACTGACTCTAAATATGCCTTCCATATCCTGCACCACCATGCTGTTATGTGGGTAGAAAGAAATTTCCTCACTATGCAAGGGTCCTCCATCATTAATGCCTCTTTAATAAAACTCTTCTCAAAGCTGCTTTACTTCCAAAGGAAGCTGGAGTCATTCACTGCAAGGGCCATCAAAAGGCATCAGATCCCATTGTTCAGGACAATGCTTATGCTGATACGGTAGCTAAAAGCAGCTAGCATTCCAACTTCTGTCCCTCACTGCAGTTTTCTCCTTCTCATCTGGCCACTCCCACCTACTCCCCACTGAAACTTCCACCTATCAATCTCTTCCCACACAAGGCAAATGGTTCTTGGACCAAGGAAAATATCTCCTTCCAGCCTCACAGGCCCATTCTATTCTGTCGTCATTTCATAACCTCTTCGATGTAGGTTACAAGCTGCTTGCCCATCTCTTAGAACCTCTCATTTCCTTTCCACCGTGGAAATCTATCCTCAAGGAAATCACTTCTCAGGTTCCATCTGCTATTCTACTACTCCTCAGGGA
>NW_016887390.1:0-346 GCF_001698545.2 Rhinopithecus bieti | reverse complement strand
CAATGGCCGGATCTCAGCTCACTGCAAGCTCCGCCCCCCGGGTTTACACCATTCTCCTGCCTCAGCCTCCCAAGTAGCTGGGACTACAGGCGCCCGCCACCTCGCCTGGCTAGTTTTTTTGTATTTTTTAGTAGAGACGGGGTTTCACCGTATTAGCCAGGATGGTCTTGATCTCCTGACCTCGTGATCCGCCCGTCTCGGCCTCCCAAAGTGCTGGGATTACAGGCTTGAGCCACCGCGCCCGGCCAGCAGCAGTTTCAAAATACATTTTGTTGTACTGAATAGAAACCGTTAACTATTCAATTAGTCCAGTAATTCCAAATAGTCTTATTACTTCTATACATTA
>NW_016887389.1:0-1889 GCF_001698545.2 Rhinopithecus bieti | reverse complement strand
AAATATGAATTCTCATTTTTCTTATAGGATTTTTACCAGTGATTTACATATTAATATTTAATTTCTTAAATTTTCAAAATAGCTTTTCAAATTTTCCTATAAGAGTAATATTATTTTCACATGGAAATAAACCATTGTCTTTGATGAGTTTTCTGAGATATAGTTTAGGGATATATAATACAGTAAAATTTCCCAGACTATAAACACACATTGAACATACATCAATAGCATAAAACACTACCTAGTTGGCACATAGAAACAGTAAATAAACATAAAATTATCTATAAGAATCTAGCAAAATATATAACAACGAAATGTACAAAAGCAATTCAGAAATGTAATAAATATAGACTTGAGTAAGTCCTTGGTATACATTAAATAAACATAATGTTCATTCCTCGTGTATCCATGTACACATTTACACACACAGAGTATGTTTGTATATGTATCCCTGTACACATAGTGTGTGTGTATATATACATGTACACACACAGAGTTTTGGGATCCTTAGGGTGTCACTATTCTAGTTGAAACTTCTGTGCTGGTGGCGCCTTTTCCCGAGTTTTGCCCACTCAGCTCATTCCACCCACACGGCCTGGCAGGCTGTGCTCGGCTAGCACTACCATCCCGGATCCTATGCCAGCCAAGGGTCAGCCAGGCACGGAGCAGAGTGAGCATGGAGTCCAGCCACTGCACACAGCCAAGCACGCCAGCTGCTGTCGTGGGGTGGGCAGTTCCGGGCGCCGGCACAGGCGCCAGCTCCATGCAAAGCTGCAGCTGGATCAGGTGGCTGCAGTCACCGCAAGTGACGGAATTCCACTGCGGGCAAACGCATCTGGATAACGGGAATGCAGTGGTGCCCGGAAGCTTGGAAACGCCAGGAACCTCAAAGTCCCAAAGAGGGTGTCATTGCCGTGGCTCGGAGAGACCCCTAGGTCTGGGGTCCCCGAAGAGCCGCAGTTCTTTTCTCCCTCTAGTTGGCCGCAACGTGAGGAGCAGGCGGTGCATTTCAGCCCTGTTTGTGTTACAGCTTTCAGTCCCGCTACTCAGTGGCCAGAGCTCTTGTTCCACGTCCAGGAAGAACGAGGTGGGTGGGAAAGGTGGGGAGGAGTTTCACTGAGCGACAAAACATCGCTCAGGAGACCTAAAGTCTCTTGCTCCGTCCCATAGCTGAGCATCCCAGTGCCTGAGTCTGGCTTGTCTGGGGTTTTATGGGCTCAGAAAGGAGGAAGTGCGTGTTGATTGGTCCACGGGCAGCCATGGGTGGGCACTGAAAAGCACCGTAGATTCTCACTCCAGGCCGTGGACTCCACCCAGAACTGACATCCTGGCCTCCAGGCTTCAGGCCACCATTGGCTTGAAGGTGGGGCTTCACCAGGGACCCTCCCCTTCCTGCCTAGTAGCCTATCTGCCTCCTGGGCTGACATGTCAGCCAGTGCACCCAGGATGTCTGTGCTGAGGCACCTGCAGACCCATACGGGGCTGCCCTCAGGCCCCACTCAGCCCCCCTCCCGTACTCGTTGACGTCCGAAGTCTGGAGGAGGCCGAGGGTTCAGGGCACTGGCATGCCAGTGCCACCCCAAGCATGGACACATCCGGCCTCGTTGCAGGAGCTCCCAGGCTCGGCCACAACTTTGCTCCCACCCGGAGTGGGTGCCAGGAGCGGGGAGAGGCCAGGCAGTGGGAGCAGGAACTTTCAAGCCTGCAGAGACAAGGGACTTCCTGGGCCCCAGAGTGCAGCCATGCCTGGGTCTTGGGCCATGGCTGGGTGGCTGCAGCTGCACCCTGGAGTGTGGGGCTCCTGGAGTGTCCCACTCCTGCCCCATTGACTCCCTAAGGTGCAGGGCGCCCAACTGTTGCTGGCCCCTGCTGGCTCTGCGAAGTATGCA
>NW_016887388.1:0-733 GCF_001698545.2 Rhinopithecus bieti | reverse complement strand
TTTTAGTAGAGACGGGGTTTCACGGTGTTAGCCAGGAGGGTCTCGATCTCCTGACCTAGTGATCCTCCCGCCTCGGCCTCCCAAAGTGCTGGGATTACAGGCTTGAGCCACCGCGCCCGGCCTCTAGTACATTTTCTTGTCTGTAGAGATATTATTCTCTTTTTTAATATGAACTTTTACAATTTAAAAAATTTTAATTTCATGGGTGCATAGATGTATATATTTATGGGTTACATGGGATATTTTGATACAGGCGTATAATATATAGTAATCATATCAGGGTAAACGAGGTATCCACCATCTTAAGCATTTATCCTTTGTGTTATAAACAATCCAATTATTGTCTTTTAGTTACTTAAAAGTGTGCAATTATATTATTATTGAATATAGTCAACCCATTGTACTAGCAAATACTAGATCTTATTCTATTTTTTTGTACCCATTGACCATCCACTCTTCCTCTCAGCCCACCTGTTACTCTTCCCAGCCTTTGTAACCATTCTTCTAGTCTCTGTCTCCATGAGTTCAATTGTTTGGATTTTGGATCCCACAAATAAATGAGAACATGCTATGTTTGTCTTTCTGTGCCTGGCTTATTTCACTTAACATAATGACTTCCAGTTACATCCATGTTGTTGCAAATGACAGTATCTCATTCTTTTTTTATGGCTGAGTATTACTCCATTATGTATATGTACCAGATTTTCTTTTTTTTTTTTTTTTGAGACGGAGT
>NW_016887387.1:0-934 GCF_001698545.2 Rhinopithecus bieti | reverse complement strand
AAAGTTGACACATACATGGTTGAAAGCTTACTTCAAAATATGTTTACAATACTTAAATTCTCACAGGGATATTACTAAAAAGAGACATGTGGAGGAAAAATAAGCAATGACAAATCTCTTTTGGACCTTAAATATGTTGGTTTGTATTCAATATTGAAAATAAAAGACTGACTACAGAGAAAATAGATCCCTAAAATATCATGTAGTCAATCACAGGTGATTTCAGTTCACTACCTTTCTTAGAGTATGGCTAAGGCAACATGTTATATTTTTTAAATGATATCCTTTAAATTTAAAATTCATTTATACTACATTTATCATTAGATTTCTTTACATTAGTTAAGCCCAACTTCTTTCCTTCCTCTATTTTCATAGTATCTATCTTGCTGTCAAGATGACATGAAAATCTCAGAGCAGCAAATATATTTATAAGTAATTCTCTGTAGTTAATTACTGTGAGAATAATAGGAAGGTAAAACAGTGTTATGAAAACTCTTACTTTTCTTGGATTATTTTCTTTAAGGTTACCTTTATGTCATTAAAATATAAACATTTTCATTTATTCAATATGTATTTACTGAACACTTGTATGATTAGACATTTTCTAAGAACAGCACATATAGCAGTGAATAAAATAGAAAATTCCTTCCCTCATGGAATTTTCATATTGGGATGAAAATACAGGAAAAAAATCAGGAAGGGAAAGCAAGAGAAAATACGTGTGGACTGCTAAATAAAGTTAGGAAAGGTCTACTGAGGGACTGAGATTTGTGCAGAGAGTTGAAAGAAGCAAGGTAGTATGTCATAGAGTGGTGTGAGGGGAGAAGCTTCAGGCATTGAAAAGATCTGCTGGAAAGGCTCATAACGTAAATATTGCTTGGGTGAATTGTAAGAACTGAGAGGTGTTTCCATGGAATACTATGCAGCCATAAAA
>NW_016887386.1:0-1365 GCF_001698545.2 Rhinopithecus bieti | reverse complement strand
ATATTTTCTCATAGTTTGTGCCTATACAAACCACTTCATTGCTGTCTTTCTTTTTTCATTTCTACATGATCTCCCTTTTGTCTTTTCTAGCAATTGAACAAGCACTGGGCTTGCATTTTCTTCTCAACAAAACAAAGGGTCAGTAATTTTGGCTAACCAGAGACTGCATTTCCTCACTCATGTCCCTGGAAGATTCTGTATATTCTCTCATTTAGCCTGTGTGCCTGTCCTTCTTTATGATCACCATTGCCATGAACAGAAAGAACAGCAACAGGATCTTTTTTTTTTTTTCTGCCTATGCCTTTTAGTGACCTCATTAAACAAACCTCAGCCATATTTAATTTCTAAAGTGAAATTAATTATTTAATATGAATGACTTCAAGACAAAGTAGGAATTTAACAATGTGTAATGATAATTTACTGATCACAGGAAACTACAATTAGAAATATACATTTTGTAGCTTATAAACATAATAATAACAATACATTGAGACAGATTTTAAAAGATCCAAAATGGTGCTGCTTCAAAAAAATTGTGTGGGATGTGAAAAGTACTCTGGGTGGAATTATGGCAACGGTTTCTTCATAAAATGTGGCAAAATAATCAAATCATATGCAGGAAAACAATATGGTGCTGAATTCTAGTGCATGTGTACGAAGTTTTACAAATGCTTTCTATTAAAATTGCCAGTTTTCCAAAGGGGTTGTACCCATTTAAATTCCCGATATTCATTTATTAGAAATACAGTTAGTCCACATCCTTGTCAATATTTGTTATTATCAACCTTTTGCATTTTAGTTTTATTTAAAAGTTTGGTAGAACTGCCTGGTAAAGCCATCTATTCCTGGGATTATCTTTATAGGAAAGTTTTAAATTACAGATTAATATTTTGACAAAGGGTTAATATCCAGAATCTACAAAGAACTTAAACAAATTTACAAGAAAAAAAACAAACAACCCCATCAAAAGTGGGCAAAGGATGCGAACAGACACTTCTCTAAAGAAGGCATTTACGCAGCTAACAGACACATGGAAAATGCTCATCATCACTGGCCATCAGAGAAATGCAAATCAAAATCAAAACCACAATGAGATACCATCTCACACCAGTTAGAATGGCGATCATTAAAAGTCAGGAAACAACAGATGATGGAGAGGATGTGGAGAAATAGTAACACTTTTACACTGTTGGTGGGACTGTAAACTAGTTCAACCATTGTGCAAGACAGTGTGGTGAATCCTCAAGGATCTAGAGCTAGAAATACATTTGACCCAGTGATCCCATTACTGGGTATATAACCAAAGTATTATAAATCATGCTACTATAAAGACACATACATGTGTATGTTTATTGTGGCACTATT
>NW_016887385.1:0-1372 GCF_001698545.2 Rhinopithecus bieti | reverse complement strand
TCAGTGTCTAAAATATGATAGTATGGAATTTTATCCTTTGAGTAGGTTTAAAAATGGATTCATATTTGCAGTGAAAATATTTCTTTGTGATTATTTAGGGAGATACAAAATTTTAAAAAATAAACTTCCTTGTTATATTTAATGATGCTATTTCAGATAAAGTTAACATTTTAAATGGCAAATATTCCAATCATATGTGTGTGTGTCAATCGTTGCATTTCACAAGTATAATTTTACATTCTAAAATAATTCACATTCTAGAAAGATATTAGAATTTTAAAATTTAGCACTTGAAACAAACGACTTTCACAAACACATTTTGTAAAATAAAATGTTAAATGAATTTCACCAGGGTAATATTTTAACTTTATTTGACTGAGGGATTTTAGTAAGCTCCTATGAGGCATGTTTTCTTTTGCTGATGGGCTGAAAGATGGGATGATTCAATGACTTTGATGTGCTTTTATCAAGGTACATCAAGACTAAAATCAACACCATCAAACAAATTTTTTTTTATTTTGTTTTCTTAGGATAAAAGAAAGCATATGCCTTTGGATTAAGAAAAAACAAAGCAAAACCAAAACAATAAAGTTTGCCTGCAATAGACAGGTGAGTCAGAGGAGTGAGGTCCTGCATACTGAATCATTCCAAGAGGTATTTTGTTTAGCTGTTTTAAGACTCATGCCTCCACCCTCCCCAACCTTTTTTTTTTAATATTGTAGTAAAGAACAAAGGCAATCAACAGGAAAAGCAATGTAGTAATTAAGTAGTAATTGGTAGAAGAGGCTTTGGGGTTAAAATTAATA
The DNA here is from genome assembly GCF_001698545.2 of Rhinopithecus bieti. Taxonomy (NCBI): domain Eukaryota; kingdom Metazoa; phylum Chordata; class Mammalia; order Primates; family Cercopithecidae; genus Rhinopithecus; species Rhinopithecus bieti. The sequence continues at coordinate 566 of NW_016887385.1, read as the reverse complement.
AAACCAGCATGGTGTACATTAAGACTGTATAAATATTTAAGGAACTACAGCCTGCTTGGAGATGTAAACCGATTAGCAAAACTACTTAATCTGGAGATTCAAATGTTTCAGGTAGATAAAATAAACAAAGACTGCTTGTTGGAAATATGATCAGTTTTGTCCTGGGAGTGCTTTTTTTTTTATTTTAATCATCAAAATAAAACATTTTGATGTTTTGTGTAAAAGGTTTTATATTGCATCTAATGCAATGCAGGAAACGGAATCACAAATGAAATCATTGCAGATGTTTTTTCTTTTCTTGTCAGATCATGTATTATAGATGGAATTCTGGCCTTTCACATTGAAATTAAAGGGAAACTATAACACAAGAAACTGAAAACTCATCCTTCAGGATTTTCTTTGCTGGTAATATTGATACATAAAAATTTGTCTACGGGAAGGAAATCATTTAAAGGTAAAATAGTTATTCATTTCCAACAATTCAAATGATATAGTCAATGTAATTGAAAACAACCAATAGAGGCATTATAACTTCTGTTTAATCCATTTCCTTTCTCTTACAAAAT
>NW_016887384.1:0-2750 GCF_001698545.2 Rhinopithecus bieti | reverse complement strand
AGGCCCTGCCCAGAGTTGTACCCAGTGCTGGAAGCACAAGACAGGGACTGTTGGGTGCCTAGAAGTTGGGGATGAGTTCACTTGCAGATTCGTTGGGGCTGGGTCTCAAAGAAGTCCACTAAGCAGAAAAGAAAAGGCAGGGCATCGCAGCCCCAAGGAACAGCATGAGTAAAGTCCTGGCAGTGTGAAAATGAATGCTGGTGGGGTGGATTGTGGATGAGATAGGTCAGATGTGTGTCCAAGAAGGGTCACCTTTGGCTGTGTAGTGGGTGGGCTTCTGTCGAGGCCTGTAAGGAGGAGGTCAAAGCAGGGAGAGGGCCCTCCCTTCTGCTCTCCTCTGCTCCACCCAGGGTTAGCCTTGGCAGGGGAGGAGGGGCCCTGATAAAGGTTCCCAGAGCAGGGGTGCTGGGGGCAGGAGGTGCCCAGAGGCTACACAGGGCCCCAGTACTAGGGGAAGGTAGGTGGGGCTGCCCCTGTGAGATGGGGACCACCATTGCGGGTGGGGCAGGTTGGGAGTAAATTGACAAGTGGACTATTGGACAGGTTGGTTGTGAGATGCCTGTGGGTTTTGTGGGTTACATCTGGGACACTGCTCCCAGGCCAGCACTGTCTCTGCCTGCTTTCCTGGCAGGCTCTCAGATCAGCCCTGGAGTCCTGGTCCCAAACAGGAGGCCTCTTGCACCCTCAGTGGGTATCCTCTCCTACCTGCAGGGCCTAAATCATGTGTCTGATCTTTCTCTTGGCTGAGACCATCTCTGTACCTTCCTACTTGCCTATGACCTTGAGGCGGAGAACTTCCCTTTTCTGTCTCAGTTTTCTTATGTGCGGAATGGGGATAAATGTTGCCTATTCACAGGGACTGGGGAAGATGAAGATGAACTTAGATCATGTCACTGAACGCATCTTTCTAAGTACATGGTGTCTGATAGCCATTATTACTAATAGCAGCTGGCAATCAGCATCACTTAGTTCCCTCCCTGGGGATGAGGGGCTGACTTTGGGAGAAGAAGGGTGGAAGCAAACAGGCCTCTCCTATTGAAGTGGAAGCCTCTCTTGGATTTAGTGGGTGAGGGGACTGCTTACGGGAGTGGTCTCTATCTGCCTGACCAAGTCCCCTGGCTTCCCCTGAAAGCTTCTAGCGCCTGAGGAGAGGCAAGGGCTGAGCAGCCGGGAGCACCCTAGAGTACAGCATGTGAAGGTTGAACAGAAAGCCCAGCAGCGGGCCCTTGGCTCCCCAGCTGCAACGAGCAGGATCTGCAACACCCCCCACCCCTCCCCAGCAGCCTCCTGGGCAGCTGGCAGCAGTCTCTCTGCAGCTGGGCTTTTCACCCACCCTGTCTCTGTCCCCATCTATTCAAGTGTTTTGAGTGCCTTCAGAGCCCCTCCCAGGCACCCCTTGAGTGCCCTCAGAGAGCTCTTCTGCCTCTCCATCCCTGGTCCCTACTCAAAACTTTACTGGGCTCACCATGGTCCTGAGAGTTGGGCTTCCTGCTGCACACTCTGAGCCCTCCTCCGGGCTGGTGGAGATGCCCTGGGATTGCCTTGCTTCAGTGCAGGCAGAGCTGCTCACTTGCCTGTGGCCTCGGGCCTTGCCTTTCCCTGCTCACCCAAGGCAAAGGGGCCAGGTCCCTTTGCGGTTGGAATCTGGATGTCTTAGGAGGCCAGCCTCAGGCTTGGAAGGGGAAGCTGTGGACAATGTGTGCTTACCCGCAAGGGCCTGGGTTACTGCTCCCCATTCTGGTTGTTTGCACGTGTGCTTCCAGGGACCTGAGCTTTCGCAGGGATAGGGGTCTGGGTTGGCGACAGCTGAGGCTGCAGTGGCCTGTGGGTTTTGCTGTGGTTTTCTCCCACAGTGGCCATGTGGGAGAAGGGGCTGGTGACCGGAGCACACCAAAGCCCATCCACTGGTCCCCAGCTGCCCTTCACTGTCAGGATGTGCCCTGCGGGATGGTGGACAGAAGGCTGGGAGCCCATTGGCTTGACCCACCTGCCTTGCCCGGCCAGCCCCTGCTCAGCCAGTACCCTCTGCTGCTGTATAACTTCTGCTAGTCGGAGTGAGGTGAGACCCAAGTGATATGTTACTCACAGCAGGAACTAAGGAACTGGCGTGGGGTCACTTTGTTGTACAGCGGAGCAACTCAAGGTGTAGGAACTTCATTCCCCTCATGGGCTTCTCCGGGCAGGAGAGGCGGGTGGGGCCCCGTGACCCCCCCGACTCCCATTAGCTATTCTTCAGGAACAGCATCGTTCAAGAGCATATTCCTTTCCTATCGCTGTTGTGACAAATTGCCACACTTGGTGACTGAAAGCAACACAGATATACGCTCTTACAGTTTTGGAGGTGAGAAGTCCCCATGAGTCTAATGGGGCTAAAATCCAGGCTGGCTTCTTCTGTGGGATCCTGGGGAGAGTCCGTTCCCCGCCTCTTCCAGCCTCGGGTGGCTGCTGGCGTTCCTGCTGGCAACATTGCCCCAGTCTCTGCTTCTGTCTCACTGCTCTTTCCTCTTCTGGGCAGATCCCCTCCACCTCCCTCTTGTAGGGACACTTGTGATTACATTCAGGGCCCACCCAGATAAGCCAAGATCGTCTCCTCGTCTCAAAGTCCTTAATCACATCTGCAGAGTCCCTTGTGCCATACAAGGTGTCATTCACAGGTTTAGGGATCCGGCTGGGAGTATCTTTGGGGCCATCATTCAGCCCACCCCAGGAGCTGACTGCAGCACCTGCAGGCACCATTCCCAGCTCCCGCC
>NW_016887383.1:0-1091 GCF_001698545.2 Rhinopithecus bieti | reverse complement strand
CGCGTGTCACGTGTTGTACGTCACATGCCATGTGTCAGGAGCTGCAGGCTGCAGGTCATCAGGTTTCTGGAGCCCAGCTGACAGTGCTGGATCCTGCTGTGTGCGTCTGGCTGTGTGATGAGGCACTGGTCTTCTCCATGCTCCACCTCCCAGGGCAGGCAGCCACAAAGCTGTGCAGACCCGACTCCGGACAGTGCTGGGGAGGAGGCCCCAGTCAGTGCCAGGCAAGGTCACTGCCTGCCAAGTGGGTTGTCCTCCCGACCCGGCCCTCGCTGTGGGCAGACGTCTCCTCCACAGGGGACGGTGGGTGTGCATCAGCCACGGCACCCAGCGCAGAACACCCGTGGATGTGCAGCAGCTGGACCAGGGCGTGGTGAATGAAGGGACTGCCATCCCGCGGGAGCTGTTCGCTGAGAAGGAAACACTGGATGACCTGGGCACGGTCATCCCTCAAGCCTCTGTTTAGATAGCAATGCCTCCAGACCCGAGTCCAGATGCACCCCACGTGGGCCTCACGGCCAGCACTGCCCACCACTCCTGCCTCACCCAGAGGTGGGGAACCCCTCTGCCCGTGGTACCATGGCCAGATGGGCCAGGACCAGCCCCAGAGCTACGGGCTGACAGCAGCTCTCCATCTCTCCAGTTCTGGACCCTTCCAAGGCTGCTTTCGACACGGTGCCTTTCTCAGTGCTGCAGCTCCGGACAGGACTTCCTGCTTTTCAGCCCCAGCCCTCAATCCGAACCCTTGTGCATGTGAGTCTGCCTGGCATCTACAGGGGCACAGCCAGGTCTGCCCAGAGGTGTGGAGAATACCGGCGTGGGGAGTGGCGCCTGCAGAGCCAGGGACCTGCCTGGACATCTTCGTCTCCTGGGCTGCTCATCCCCAGGGCCCAGGTCGGCAGCCTCGGTGGCTGGCAGTTTCCATTGTGGACAGCAGCTGACTCCAGGTGATGGCAGGAGGAGTTTCCCAGGCAACCTGTTGAGTACCCATGAGGAAGCACAGATGCTGGCGGCACCTGTCTTTTCAAGCTGCCCCAGGCCCTGTCCCTTCCACTCTCTTGCCTGGCACATGGAGCCACGGGGAGCAGCCA
>NW_016887382.1:0-1367 GCF_001698545.2 Rhinopithecus bieti | reverse complement strand
TAAAATTACTATATTGTATGGCTGAGATAAAGATCCTTCATTAAGAAAGACTTAATGAGAAAATAAATTCAAATTCATTCACTATATTTAAGAAGAATTTTCCTTAAACATGTTTTGGCAAATTTGGCAAACTGGGCAGATGCAAAAGCAATACTTTGCCTTAGGAGAATTTGGCATTAGATGAACTAAATTGTGAAAATCAGTTATTCAATAAGTAGAGTTTATGCTACACAGTATAATATATAGTGATCTTTATGATTTTCTTACATTTTCCTTGCTTATTTTTTGCTTTCTTGTGTCAGGAGCAGAGAAATAGGTTATATCTTCAGCTGTCACATTTATTTTAATTTGCCATTTATGGTTTCCTTTCAAAGATTCAGGTTTTCTCCTAACTCATTAATTCCCACATTTATTTATACTTAGGTCATTGTGCTTTTCAGTTTTGTCCAGTTTTCTTTTCCTATTTGTAACCAAGTAAGTTGAAAGAATAGTTAATGTATTTTGTTTATTTGTTTAATGTAGAAAACTTTTATGAGTATGAACTTGCCTCTGCATACACATTAACCATATTCTGAGCACTTCAATATTTAGTAATTTCTGATCATCAATGCCACCAAGTGCCACTGTCCTGTTTGCCCAACACGCTCCAGTTTCAGCATGCTTCTAAATGGACATAGTTAGTATTTCCTTTTCCTCTTTAACCCTACTTATTTATTTAAAATATTTATTTGTTGATGCACTGAACAAGATACGGTAGATAAGATTGGGGAAATAGTAAAATCTAAATACATACATGAATAAAAGATGCTTTACAATTAAGACAGTGTGATATTAGCAAAAGAACAGACAAATCGATGAAGGAAACAGTACAGAGAGCTTAGAAATGGACCCCATAGACATAGCCAAATGTTCTTTGACAAAGTAGCAAAGGCAATGCAATGGAGAAAAGATAGTCTTTCAACATTATGCATTTGTCAAGACTCATAGAATGTACAACACCGAGAGTGAACCCTAATCTAAAGTGTGGGCTTTGGATGATAATAATGCTTCAATGTTGGGGTGGCTGTGCATGTGTCAGGGCAGAAGGTATAGGGAAGTCTATTTTCTGTGCAACTTTGCTATGAACTTAAAACTACTCTAAACAATTTAAGAAGATATTTCAGATAAGAGTTTTGAAGAAAATGGCTGAGGGTACTATAGTATGATAGGAAAGAAGGAGAGGGAGCAAATTTTAATAGGCTCTGGGCTTCCTCTCTGAGGGTACTTAACATCCTCCTATTTGGGTAAGTGGGGCTAATTTCCCAGTTGTCAGAGTTTGCTGCTGCTCTTGTGGGGACAGTAAAATCACTGCTACCAAATGTTATCAA
>NW_016887381.1:0-1791 GCF_001698545.2 Rhinopithecus bieti | reverse complement strand
CTGGCGGTCTCGGCGGCCTTGGTAGATCTGGCGGTCTCGGCGGCCTTGGTAGACCTGGCAGTCTCGGCGGCCTTGGTAGATCTGGCGGTCTCAGCGGTCTCGGTGGTCTTGGTGACCACCAAGCTTTCAGAAGCTTTCCTTCTGAAAGCAAAGCTTCTCAAGAGACATACAACCCAGCCTCCCTGGAGCCCAGGGGCCTAGAGCGTCTGTGCCCAGAGACCGCCCAGCTGTGGGCAGCTTGTAGACGCCTGGGCACCCATGAGCACCCCGGGTGGCCAACGGACTCAGCCCTGTGTGTAAACAGATCGACATGTGTCAAGGCTGCACCCCAAGGCACAGCCTGCTGCCAGGAAACACCCCGTCTCCTTAGAACGCACGGAGTCGGCCATGAAATTAACCTCGTGGCAATTGTTCTCCCACCCATTTGATAGCCCAATGTCAGCTCATCTGTTAGAAGGAAATAAAAAAGTCAAGCCTAAATGTACAAAAAATTATGATGGAAGTCCTAAATAAAGCAAGCTTATTGAGTCAAAATCAATCAATCAATAAGGGAGTGGATTAGGAGCACCTCATAAGCCCCAAAGAAATAATTTGCCCAAACACTGGGATTTAACAGTGGAGGACCGAATTCCAACACTTTTAGGAAGTAAATAATGAAAATCAATTCAAAGAAAAAACAGATCAAGAACCCTGGACTCTGACACATTTATTGCTGAATACCATTTCTCGGCTGACCCGAAAACTTCGGAAGGTGTTTATTTACTTTCAACACCTTCCAGAGATCAATATTTTAATTTGGATCCGAGTTATTATTTTCACATCACAGCAGCGGGGAGCGGAGTAAAGTGGCTCATATTTTAGTGCTAAAAGATCGATACGACAGTTTCACCTTCACTGCAGCCCCAGCCGCACATCATCGCGTCCCGCGGGGCTGCAGGTGCTGGGGCCAGGGAGCAGGTCATTACCTGCCCGCTGAGCAGACAGCCCGTGATTTAGCGGAGCACGAAGGGCCCGGTGCCCTCAGAAAACCAATCTCGCCCCTCTCACTTCATCAGGCCTGTCTCACCCCAGGCAGGTGAGGAGGCGGCGAGCCCCAGGGCAGGGCGGGAGCCCTAAGGCAGATGAGCTTCCTCATCATAAATGCGTTTGCCTTTCCTTCCCCTTCCCTGGATCAAAGAACATCCGTAAACTCCATCAATTTTCCATAAATTCCCCTAAAGTCTTATTTAGGAGAACAAGAGAGGAAGGGGAGCTCACGGAGGAGGAGGAGGGAAAGCAGAAGGGTGTCTCCCAGGAAGCAGCGGGCCTCCTGTTCCTGGGCCACCGCTGGGTACTGGGGCCCCACCCCAAGAGCACCAGGGCCGCTGCCTGGGGCCATGCCAAGAGCCTGCCTCTTACAGACTCCAGAGCTGGGGTGGGGCTGTGAGCTGCCGTGCATAGCACTTGCAAAGGGCATCTGTGCCCCACTTCACTCTCCACAGACCCCAGTCACAGGGGAGGCAGGCCCTGCTCTGCAGGAGGCCTGGGCCCCGGGAAAAGCCTAGAAGCCACCAAGGCGTGAGCAGAGTCCACCACGGCGATGCTTGCAGGTCACTCATGGTGCCAGAAGAGACCTGCCCTCCGAGGTGCAAAGGCAGCGCTAGGGGTGGGAGAGGGGTGAGCCCCTGGTTGGTGACCAGCGGCCAGGTGCTGTGGCCACGCTGCCCAGCAGGCCTTGCAGGCTCTAAGTTCTGCTCCCAGCCCAAGAGCCTTGAGCGAGCAGGTGGCATGGCTTAGCAAGCGCACGGGGCC
>NW_016887380.1:0-931 GCF_001698545.2 Rhinopithecus bieti | reverse complement strand
TATTCTTTTTTTTTTTTTTTGAGATGCCCTGTCGCCCAGGCTGGAGTACAGTGGCTCCACCTCGGGTCACTGCAACCTCTGCTTCCCAGGTTCAAGCAATTCTCCTGCCTCAGCCTCCCGAATAGCTGGGACTACAGGCCTGCACACCACACCTGGCTAATTTTGTATTTTAGTAGAGACGGGGTTTCACTATGTTTGCAAGGCTGGTTTGGAACTCCTGACCTCAGGTGATCCACCCGCCTTCGTCCCCAAAGTGCTGGGATTACAGGCATGAGCCACTGCACCTGGGCCCAAGATTATTCTTAATGCAACCATTCTAGCACTTATTCAGGAACTACTGGTTTTGATCTAAACCAAAGTGCTTCTCGGCGTTTCACATCATAGCACATGTAGAAAATTATCATCTCTTAGGCATCATGGAATATAAGAAGAGTAGGCTGCTCATGGGAGGAGATCCCCATGAGCTGAGGGGATAATTATTTTACACATCTAGAACCCTTTTACAGCACTTCACGGGTATGGGAAGCTCTGGTTTTGATCTTCTGTGATAAGAACACCTCCCTTCTCTCTTATTTTGTTTAAGCCTGGTGTTATAAGTAAGTTAGTATATTCCTTTGCCTCAAAATTTGTCCTCTTCAATGTGTGGTTCTTTTGGGCAAGTTGAATCTGAAAGTGAAACAGTGTGAAAATGATCAGTTATTTGTTTCTAGAGGTTTTCTTAAGTTTAGCATGTCTGGCACATAGGTGTTCAATAAACTGTGCAGTTTTCTTAATCCTTTATCTTGATTATTTTCCTTTGGTGAGGGCAGAAAATAATTTTCAACTGTAAAGTTTTCAACTTAATGAAATGAACTTGTGTTTTATTTAACAGCCACTCAGTAAATGAATGAAATAAAATAATTGTTGGTGTGTTGTAATGCAAAGCTACCCA
>NW_016887379.1:0-1370 GCF_001698545.2 Rhinopithecus bieti | reverse complement strand
ATTTAATGTATCTCCAAAATATGAAGAAAGATGAAAAGCTAATGGTCAGTTAGTTAAAAGGAAGAAAACACTAATTAATCCTTTTGGAATCACTAAAAGAAAACGAATCAGGTTAATTTTGGATTATGTATATAGTTTCAATTTCAAAAGTCTAGATAAAAGATAAATCTTGACAGTGTCCCCAGTACTTGGTTTAAAAAACATTTTTTCTTTGACAATATTTCAAAATTAATTATAAAAGACATTAAATTTAGAAATATTCAAGGCCATGACTATATACTTGAAGATGGAACCATGCAAATGACAATCAATTTTGTAGCCCAATTGGTGTCTGAATTATTTGGATCTGCATCATTTCATCTTGTTAATAGAAGACCTAGCCACAGATTGAAGCAACTTTCCAAGTTTCAGTTTGTTGCTGTTATTTTCAATTGACTTACTACCATGTAGATAACTATTTAAACTGGCCATGGAAGAAAAAAAAAATCAATGCTTCTACATTTCTCAGCCATCTTCCATCTATAGGCGTGTATGTGACTAACTATAGCCAATGATTGGATTGCTGACTGAAATGTCATATACTGCCACATCTTGCCACCTCAAATATCCTGTGACATACTGTAATTCACATTCATTTCATAGGCAAATGGAGAGAAACCAGTGGAACAACCTAAGAATCTACAGCATGGAAGGAGCATGGGGTTTCTGAATCACCACTTGGAATCTGGCTGCCAACATTAAATTAGACTGACCTATGAATGAGAAATATCTCTGTCAACTTTAAGGCTGTCTGTTTCAGCACTGGGCTGCTTTGATACCATGAAAAGAGATCTACTATTTCAGATGATAAAAGTTCAAATTTCAAATGTAATGAATCACTGGGAAAATGCAAAAGAAAGAGCTTTAAAGTTTTACATCAGTTAAATAACTATTGCATATTTAACCTAGTGTTTGCTTCAATGTTGAGAATAAAATAAGAACAAGAAAGAGCAGCATAGCCAAAGAAGTGAATAAAACACAGGTCTTAAGAGAAAGTCCAAATGAATAGAATAATTCCACCTATGAAGAGAAGACAGGCTGGTGCGGTGGCTCACACCTGTATTTCCACACTTCAGTAGGCTTGAGCCCAGTAGTTTGGGACAATCCTGGGCAATATATGGATACCCCATCTCTACAAAAGATAAAAGCCAGGCATGGTTGTGCATGCCTGTGTTTCCAGCTGCTCAGGAGGCTGAGATGGAAGGATCACTTGAGAGCTCAGGAGGTCAAGGCTGCAGTGAGCCGTGATCCCGCTATTGCAGTTCAGCCTGGGTGACAGAAGAAAACCCTTTCAATTAAATAAATAAATAAATAAATAAATAAATAAATAA
>NW_016887378.1:0-1611 GCF_001698545.2 Rhinopithecus bieti | reverse complement strand
TAAAGATCAACAAATTAGATAGACCCCTAGCCAGACTAATGAAGAAAAGAGAAAAGAATCAAATAGACACAAAAAATGATAAAGAGGATATCACCACTGATCCCACAGAAATACAAACTACCATCAGAGATTACAATAAACACTTCTATGCAAATAAACTAGAAATCCTAGAAGAAACAGATAAATTCCTGGACACACACACCCTCCCAAGACTAAACCAGGAAAAGTCAAATCCCTGAATGGACCGATAACAAGTTCTGAAATTGAAGCAGTAATTAATAGCCTATCAACCAAAAAAAGTCCAAGACCAAATGGAGACACAACCAAATTCTACCAGTGCTACAAAGAGGAACTGGTACCATTCCCTCTGAAACTATTACAAACAATAGAAAAGAGGGACTCCAACTCATTTTGAGGCCAGCCAGAGACACAACAAAAAAATAGAAAACTTCAGGCCAATATTCCTGATGAACATCGATACGAAAATCCTCAATAAAATAATGGCAAACCAAATCCAGTAGCACATCAAAAGCTTATCCACTACGATCAAGTCAGCTTCATCTCTGGGATACAAGGCTGGTTCAACATATGCAAATCAATAAACATAATCTAACACATAAATAGAAATAATGACAAAACCACGATTATCTCCATAGACACAGAAAAGGCCTTCGACAAAATTCAACAGCCTTTCATGCTAAAACTCTCAATAAACTAGGTATTGATGGAATATATCTCAAAAAAAAAAAGAGCTATTTATGATAAACCCAGAGCCAATATCATACTGAATGAGCAAAAGCTGGAAGCATTCCCTTTGAAAACCGGCACAAGACAAGGATGCCCACTCTCACCACTCCTCTTCAACATAGTATTGGAAGTTCTAGCCAGGGCAATCAGGCAAGAGAAAGAAAAGGGTATTCAAATAGCAAGAGAGGAAGTGAAATTGTCTGTTTGCAGATGACATGATTGTAGATTTAGAAAGCCCCATTGTCTCGGCCCAAAATCTCCTTAAGCTGATAAGCAATTTCAGCAAACTCTTTGTACCCTAAGACTTTGTACCCTAAGACTTTGTACCAAAGTCTTAGGGTACAAAATCAATGTGCAAAATCACAAGCATTCCTATACATCAATAATAGACTAACAGAGTCAAATTGTGAGTGAACTCCCATTCACAATTGCTACAAAGAGAACAAAATACCTAGGAATACTACTTACAATGGATGTGAAGGAGAACTCTCTTCAGGGAGAACTACAAACCACTGCTCAAGAAAATAAGAGAAGACACAAACAAATGGAAAACATTCCATGCTCATGGATAGGAAGAATCATTATTGTGAAAATGGCCATACTGTCCAAAGTAATTTATATATTCAATGCTATCCCCATCAAGCTACCACTGACTTTCTTCACAGAGTTAGAAAAAACTACTTTAAATTTTCTATGGAAGCAAAAGAGGGCCCGAATAGCCAAAACAATCCTAAGTAAAAGAACAAAGCTGGAGGCATCACGCTACCTAACTTCAAACTATACTGCAAGGTATATAGTTTATATATAACCAAAACAGCATTGTGCTGGTACCAAAACAGATCTATAGACCAATGGAACAGAACA
>NW_016887377.1:0-1154 GCF_001698545.2 Rhinopithecus bieti | reverse complement strand
ATGTCCTTTCTCAGATTCCACAGAAGCAGTGATTTCAAACTGCTCAATCCAAAAAAATGATTTAACTCTATGAGATGACCACAACCATCACAAAAGAGTTGTGTAGAAAGCTCCTCTCGGATTTTCGATGGAAGACATTTTTTTGCCTCACAGAGGCCTCTGGTCGCCACTTACTATCCCTTTGCAGAGACCTCTGAGACCGACTTTCAAACTGGGAAATATAGAGTAAGTTTTAACCCTGTGAAAAGAATGTACATGTGAGAGAGCAGTTTCTTCTAGTGCTTCTTTCTGTTTTTTATTGGACGACATTTCACTTCTTGCCGTAGTCTTCAGTGTGCTCTGAATGTCACTCTTTAGGTTTTACAGTAACAGTGTTCAAACTGTGCATTATGAGAAGAATGTTATAACTCCCTGAGTGGAATGCACACATCACCAAGCAGTTTCTCCGAAACACTCTCTCCAGTTTTATCTCACTATGTTTCCTATTTCACCATAGGCCCGAAGGTGATCCCAAATATCCCCACGGATCCATCCATGAGGGAGTTTCCAAGCTATGTAATGTAAAGAAAGCTTCATGTATGTGAGATGAATAAACATAGCAAAAGCAGATTCACAGAAAGCTTCTTTCCAGTTTTATCTGAACATATTTCACTTCTCACCATAGTCCAGAATGTGCTCCTGAAGGTCCCTTCGTGGATCCGTCCATGACAGTTTCCAAGCTGTGTAATGTAAAGAAAGCTTTATCTATGTGAGATGATTACACATATCACAGAGTAGTTTCCTTGAAAGCTTCTTTCCAGTTTTGTCTGAGGCTATTTCCCTTTTCACCATCAGCATCAACATGCTTCCAAATATCACTTGGTACGTATTTCTCCAAAAGGCTTCCACAACGCTGTATGAGAAGAGAGGTATAACATTGTGACTGGAATGCACACGTCACAAAGCAGTTCCTCGGAATGCTTCCCTCCAGTTTCAGTCTGGTCATATTTTCTTTTCACCGTTATCCTCAAAGTGCTCCCGTATATCCCAGCACACGCTAAACATACACAGGGATGGAAAACTGCTCAATGAAAAGAGAGACTTATCTGAGTGAAAGGAACTAAGACGACACAGAGTAGTTTCACAAAAAGATTCCTTCTGGATTTTATCTGAGG
>NW_016887376.1:0-250 GCF_001698545.2 Rhinopithecus bieti | reverse complement strand
CCATAAAAATAGTGTTACCAAGGTGCTCAAAGAAAACAAAGGTGTAACTCTGTGTGATGAATTCACCCATCACAAAGAAATTTCCCAGGAAGCTTCTTTCTAGTTTTATCTCAGGATATTTCCTTTTCCACCATCAGCTTCCATGCGCTCCCAAATATCCCTTTGCAGATTCCACAAAACAGTGTTAGCAAACTGCTCCATGAAAAGAAAGGTGGGACTCTGTGCGATGAACTTACACACCACAAAGAAC
>NW_016887375.1:0-1044 GCF_001698545.2 Rhinopithecus bieti | reverse complement strand
TAAATAATACATACAATTAAATTACGTCTATAGATGAATATATGTATATTTTCAAAGCATAGACACTTTGCCTATATTTTGCCTACATTATTCTAACCCTTTTCAGAAAATAACCTAATCTTGTGTCATCCACCTTTTCTTTTTTTATCCTTGTCAGGAAGACCCACTACATTATCTGAGACAATGGGGAAAGCTGACATATGGCTTATTCGAAACTCCTGGAATTTTCAGTTTCCACATCCACTCTTACCAAATGCTGATTTTGTTGGAGGACTCCTCTGCAAACCTGCGAAACCCCTACCTAAGGTAAACATACTTTCATTGGTTTTGTTTTGTTGGCTTTGAATTTTCAGTAGAATTGTTTCTACGGTCTTCATTCAGAGTGGTTGACTTACACTGAAAGAAAGATGGGAAGTGGGTGGGGTAAAGCAGATACCAATTAGAAACTCATGTACATATTGATACTATCATACGTATATGAGTTTCATGAGTACTACAAATAGAGGGGAATACTAAGGAGACTTCAAAAAATAGAGTTGGTTAAATTGAAGTCTTCATTATTTAACACCTAAGAAGGTATTGGTCATTCATTCAAATAATGTTTACAAAGGGATTAGCACGAAACACAGGTAAGTGCAGAATTTTCAGAGAAAAAAAATGGACCCAGTTTCTGCCCCACATACCTTACATTCTACTTCAAAAGACAGAATATGTGCAAGTAATAAAAAATATATAAAACTATTATCTCAAGGAAAACCCAATGTCAAGAAAGCATCAGTGGAGATAATAGAAAGTATCCTGGAGTCACTGATTACTACGATGAGAGCTGAACAGTATGCAAGAATAAGTAAAAGAATGACAGAGAGAGACAGACAAAGGAAGGAAAGCAGGTAAAGTGGTCAGGACAGTTCTCAAGTCCTCAGGTTTAGTTTGCAGGAAGAGACTAAGAATCAGATGATGCTGAGAGGCAAATTAGAGCCAGATACATATTGGGAGTTGAAATATTTATTAAGCACATTGAAAACTATGAAAAGAGTTAAGACA
>NW_016887374.1:0-1345 GCF_001698545.2 Rhinopithecus bieti | reverse complement strand
GAGCTCAAGCAATCTGCCCACTGTGGCCTCCCAAAGTGCTGAGATGACAGGCAATAGCCACCACACCCAGCCTAAATTATTTGAAACTTACAACTGTGGCCCCAAAACAGCTGTCAATCATTGCACCACTGCCATCCAGCCTGGGTGACAGTGTAAGGCCTCATCTCACAAAAGGAAAAGATATATTAAAATAAATAAATAAATAAATAAATTTTCTTAAAACAGGGTATGCCAGTCAGGCATGGTAGCTTACACCTGTAATCCTTGCACTTTGGGAGGCCGAGGAAGGTGCATCATCTGAGCTCAAGAGTTCAATACCAACCAGGCCTACACGGTGAAACCCCATCTCTACTAAAAAAACCCCACAAAATCAGCTGGACATGGTGGAAGGTGTCTGTAATCCCTGCCACTTGGGAGACTAAGGGAGGAGAATCACTTGAACTTGGGAGGCGGAGGTTGCAGTGTGCCCAAGAGTGCACCAGTGCCCTCCAGTCTGGGCTCCTACAGAGTGAGACTCCAGCTCAAAACAAATACAAATAAAAAAGACAGGGTCTCCCTCTGTTGCCCAGACCAGAGTGCAGTGACGCGGTCACAGCTCACTGCACACTTGACCTCCCATGCTCAACTGATTCTCCTGCCTCAGTAGCTGGGACTACTGGCACACATCACCATGCCTAGTGAATTTTAAATTTTTTGTGGTGATGGTCTCGCTATGTTGCCCAGGCTGGTCTTGAACTCTTGGCCTGAAGTGATCCTCCTACCAAGTGCTCCTTACAAAGAGCTGGGATGTCAGGTGTGAGCCACCGCACTCGGCCCTCCAAAGCTGCCTGTTCCTTGAGCATGATGTGTAGCAAGGGGAGCTAGAGTGAGAGCAGCACCGTGGGGAAGGGACAGGACTGCCACCCTGAGCTACGTGATGTTAGGCCAGATCCCTTTTCTCCAAGCGAGATCAACCACATGAGTGATCTCGGGAGCCCGTGCCCGCACAGACAGCCTGGATTTTAGCTTCATAGGTGGATGGGAACCTGTGAAGGTTTAGAGATGCTGGGAGAATCTTTTCCTGGGAGAGCTTTCCAAATAGGGAACAAACAGAGCCACCCTGGGCCCCGCTGACGGAGGATCCTACCAGAAGTCGTCACCACTGTGTCGCTCCATGCCGGTGGTGATGTTGATGTGATCGATTCAGGTAGTTGGTGTCGTGTACAGAAGCACAGACCCCTGCAGTCCTACGTAGTTGAAGAAGTCAAAGTCTGTGTTCTGGACAAAGTAACCCTTGGTATACCTAGGGCAGGAGGACTGTGGTTTGCTGGGCCTTTGCCATGGGTCTTTTGCCCTCAGCTCACAT
>NW_016887373.1:0-219 GCF_001698545.2 Rhinopithecus bieti | reverse complement strand
TGTACAGTAGAATTAATTGACTATGGAGCTCAAAGAGTTGTTTAAATGTCCATATGCTACTATTGAAGCTTTAAAAGAAAAGAAATTGATGTTTAATTCTCTGTGGCTTATTTTAATAATTGTTTATGATTGTGAGTATACTGATATGACATTAGAGATGTAGCTTAACCTCACAATTCTCCTACTACTTTGCCTTTCTTATAAATATACATGGGCAAA
>NW_016887372.1:0-253 GCF_001698545.2 Rhinopithecus bieti | reverse complement strand
TTAGTTATTTCTTGTCTTCTGCTAGCTTTTGAATTTGTTTGCTCTTGCTTCTCTAGTTCTTTTAATTGTGATGTTAGGGTGTCAATTTTAGATCTTTCACAGTTTCTCCTGTGGGCATTTAGGCTATAAATTTCCCTCTAAACACTGTGTTAGCTCTGTCCTAGAGATTCTGGCACATTCTATCTTTGTTCTCATTGGTTTCAAATAACTTATTCGTTTCTGCCTTAATTTCATTATTTACCCAGTAGTCATT
>NW_016887371.1:0-951 GCF_001698545.2 Rhinopithecus bieti | reverse complement strand
ATCTATTCTTTAGTATCCAGCTCATGATAAGGTTTCAGGTGTCTTAATGGTAACCAAATTGGCTGTTGATTCAGTCCTGGAGAAACACAAACATAACCTCTACCCCAAGTTATTATTTTAACTATTTCCCAACTTTTGTTATTGGATCTCTCCACCAAATCAGTTGTTCTGCTTCTGTCTTTGCAGTTGGTTTCTGTAGATGCTGTTTAGCATCTGGCCTTTAGGCAGGCTCAAAAAATTTAAAGTTAATAATGCTAGATTCAATTGACCTCAATTACAGCTATAAGCTCTGCTTTTGAGCTGAAGTATAGTGTGTCTGAAAACTTTACCTTTCGATCCAGAATAAAAGGATTTACCATTACTAGACCCGTCTGCAAAACATTCTGAGCACTTTCTTTTTTTTTTTTTTTGAGATGGAGTCTTGCTCTGTCGGCCAGGCTGGAATGCAGTGGCCGGATCTCAGCTCACTGCAAGCTCCGCTTCCCGGGTTTATGCCATTCTCCTGCCTCAGCCTCCCGAATAGCTGGGACTACAGGTGCCCGTCACCTTGCCCGGCTAGTTTTTTGTACTTTTAGTAGAGACGGGGTTTCATCGTCTTAGCCAGGATGGTCTCAATCTCCTGACCTCGTGATCCACCCACCTCAGCCTCCCAAAGTGCTGGGATTACAGGCTTGAGCCATGGCGCCCGGCCAAGCACTTTCAATTGGTTTAAATTTAGTTGTTTTAGGGAGGATCCAATTAGTTAATTTCAAAATGGAAACAGTTTTGTTTTAGGAAAATGATTATCAAGAATACCCACAAAGTCAGCTGCATGGGTTTGCCAAGTAAGACTATTTATAAAAGCTTGCTGTATTTGTGCCTTTGTGAGAGGGACAATAATTTTCTAGTATCATATCCATGTAATTTAACAATCCGAGTTCTCCCATTTCCTATCGTAGTAGTGATTTGATC
>NW_016887370.1:0-237 GCF_001698545.2 Rhinopithecus bieti | reverse complement strand
TAAGCCCCAATCCTCACCCTGCAGCTGTAGCGCACAGCCTCACAGTTATGTGCACAGCCACATGTATGTAATATCTGGCATGTAACAGGTGCTTGTTCAATATTTGTTGGATGAATAGATGAGTGACCCTAGAAAACATAATGCAGACCTATGGGTAGAAGAAGCAAAGAACCCAGGAATTTCCTGGAAGTTAGGAGTTCCAGCCCACTTCTGTCTTCTGTCCACAGCCATGCGATC
>NW_016887369.1:0-235 GCF_001698545.2 Rhinopithecus bieti | reverse complement strand
CAAAATCTCGTCTCTACTAAAATACAAAATTAGCTGCGCGTGGTAGTGAGTGCCTGTAATCCCAGCTACATGGGAGGCTGAGGCAGGAGAATCACTTGAACCCAGGAGGCGGAGGTTGTAGTGAGCTGAGATCACACCCCTGCTCCCCAGTCGGGGACAAAGGGTGAGCTTGTACAAAAAAAAAAAAAAAAAAAGAGAAATTGAAGGCATCCAGATTGGAAAGGAAGAAGAAAAC
>NW_016887368.1:0-238 GCF_001698545.2 Rhinopithecus bieti | reverse complement strand
ACATACACACACACATGCCCCCCCACACACATACCCACACTCCCGCACACACATACACACATACCCACACCCCACACACATATGTATATCCACACCCACTCTTTCCACACACACATACCCACACCCCCCCACACACACACCCACACCCCACACACATGCACACACACCCACACCCCACACACGTATATCCACACCCACTCTTTCCACACACATATACCCACACTCCCGCACATACATA
>NW_016887367.1:0-238 GCF_001698545.2 Rhinopithecus bieti | reverse complement strand
AAAATAAAAAATAAAAAATGAGTATTAAAAATTCATTTATAGGAGACCTTGGATTGTGTAGCAGAGTTACATGTTAGCTTTACAAGCACTCCATTTTTTTTTTTTTTTTGAGATTAAGTCTCACTCTGTTGACCATGCTGGAGTACAGTGGCACAATCTTGGCTCACTGCAGCCTCAGCCTCCTGGGCTCAAGTGATCCTCCTGCCTCAGCCTCCCAAAGTGCTGGGATTATAACTAA
>NW_016887366.1:0-235 GCF_001698545.2 Rhinopithecus bieti | reverse complement strand
ATGTGTGAATTCATCTCAAAGAGTTACATCATTCTTTTCATTGAGCAGTTAGCTAACACTGTTTTCTTGGAACCTGCAATGGGATATTTGGGAGCGCATTGAGGCCTATGGTGAAAAGGAAATATCCTCAGACAAAACTAGAAAGAAGGTTTCTGAGAAAGATCTTTGTGATGTGTGAATTCATCTCACAGAGATACACCTTTCTTTTATGCAGCAGTTTGCTAACACTGTTTTC
>NW_016887365.1:0-237 GCF_001698545.2 Rhinopithecus bieti | reverse complement strand
AATCTATAAATCTACTTGAGGATCTTAGTATTGAGTCTTGTAATCTGTAAACATAGTACATCTCTCCATGTATTTAGGCCTTCTTACATTTCTCTCCAGAATGTTTTGTAGTTTTAGGATATGGGTCTTCAACATAAATGTAATAAAATATATCTTTAAGTATTTTGTGGGTTTCAGTGCTATTGAAAAGTGGTATTAATTCATTTCTAAGTTTTATTGCTATAAATATGCTACATT
>NW_016887364.1:0-204 GCF_001698545.2 Rhinopithecus bieti | reverse complement strand
CCTGTCTCTACTAAAAAATACAAAAAATTAGCAGGGCGTGGTGGCGGGCACCTGTAGTCCTAGCTACTCGGGAGGCTGAGAATGGCATGAACTCGGGAGGCGGAGCTTGCAGTGAGCTGAGATAGCACCACTGCACTCCAGCCTGGGGACAGAGTGAGACTCCATCTCAAAAAAAAAAAAAAAAAAAAAGTGAGGGGGACAGTG
>NW_016887363.1:0-236 GCF_001698545.2 Rhinopithecus bieti | reverse complement strand
ATATATTATCTCAGTGCAACAGAGACCAAAACACTGCCAAAGTAATAAACCTGAGCCCATCTGCTTCATCAGCTTTTGTTTTAATGCCTATATTTCATTTCTTTTCAAAACACATGAAGGGAGCTTTATGCAATTTATATTGTAAAAAACATCCGGAGTTGGGTCACGAAATGTGAAAGTTATCTCAGAGTTGAGAAGAAAATTTGTTGAGAATACTAGACTGAATTCCGAAAACA
>NW_016887362.1:0-235 GCF_001698545.2 Rhinopithecus bieti | reverse complement strand
TTTCCTAGTTTTCAAGGGTAATCTGGAAATGCAATTTCTGCATATGTTGTAGTTAGGGAGGCAGAAAATGAACACTTGAAGAAGAAACCAATATGATTTCAGGTGGAGATAAGTGCTATAAAATAAGCACAGGGTTTGAGGTTATGTACCTTGGGGATGTGGGTGATGAAGCTGGTGCTCAGATATGTAGTAGATGCAAGACCTCCTCGAGCAGATCCTGAATGATAAGAAGTAA
>NW_016887361.1:0-437 GCF_001698545.2 Rhinopithecus bieti | reverse complement strand
TCTCTAAGGAGGTGACATTTGATCAGAGACCTGAATGACATGAAAGGATACTAATAAGATTTGCAAGTCTCAGACATAGTTTCTCCCATGCTGAGAGGTGGCATAACTTGGTATAAGCAACGCAGGACTTGGAGTTGCCTGAGCAGGTGAAGGACCGGAATATAGTTCCCCAGGCAGACAGGACATCAGTCTTCCTACTGACATATGCGGGTGTGCAACGGAGTGCACGCACATGCTCAAAATCATCTACTAAGTCCAAACCTATACCTTCAACCAACCAGGGGAAGATAACAATAAACCAATAATAGCTGTTCTATATTCATCAATCCCTCCCCAGTTTTCACAGTGTTTTATCTTCTTGAAGCCCAAAATAGCAAGAAACAGATGGCACACTCAAGGCGGTGGACTGGAGTGAGTTCAGTGAAGGGACTGTCTCA
>NW_016887360.1:0-237 GCF_001698545.2 Rhinopithecus bieti | reverse complement strand
ACCTGGAAAATCGGGTAACTCCCACCCTAATTCTGTGCTTTACCAAGGGTCTTAGCAAACAGCACACCAGGAGATTATATCCCACACCTGGACGGGAGGGTCCCATGCCAACAGAGCCTCCCTCATTGCTAGCACAGCAGTCTGAGATCTGACTGTAAGGCAGCAGCGAGGCTGGGGAGGGGCGCCTGCCATTGCTGAGGCTTAAGTAGGTAAACAAAGCCTCCAGGAAGCTCGAAC
>NW_016887359.1:0-474 GCF_001698545.2 Rhinopithecus bieti | reverse complement strand
TTTTTTTTTTTTTTTTTTTTTTTTTTTTGTCTTTCTAAACTTTAGATTTTCTCATCATAAGATGTAAGTGCTCACAGTTACTTTGTGGGGAAAACAAGAAATGAGTGGGGTGATGCTATAATTTACCCGGATACAAGGTCACTCACAAAATATGAAACACTTTCTATATTGCTATGAGTTGTTTTGCAGAACCTTAAAATCCATGCAAAACTCTATGAACTTTTCAGGAATAAAACATCAAGGTGCTCACTGTTCTATTGGGAAACATACAGTTTTAACTTCAGTCTACTTTAAATGAAAATAGTGAAAAGAAATAAAAAAGATCATTAATTCCATTTTTTTTTCTCTAATGTCTTGTTTGTGTTACATAGCTAGTGCCCAAAAACGTATGTTGTTCCTATTGGAACTCAGATGTTTGTAAACTTATTTCCATATCAACTATTGCTTTCTCATTGGGAATAATTAATTTTCACC
>NW_016887358.1:0-218 GCF_001698545.2 Rhinopithecus bieti | reverse complement strand
TCTACGTTAGAGGAACATGGCTGGAAAAGGGTAGAAGGAGATGGTCAGAGCTGTAGTTCTACGTTAGAGGAACAAGGCTGGAAAAGGGTAGAAGGAGCTGTAGTTCTACATTAGAGGAACAAGGCTGGAAAAGGGTAGAAGGAGATGGTCAGAGCTGTGGCTCTATATTAGAGGAACAAGGCTAGAAAAGGGTAGAAGGATATGGTCAGAGCTGTAGT
>NW_016887357.1:0-238 GCF_001698545.2 Rhinopithecus bieti | reverse complement strand
CTTTCCTTCTTTTCTTTTTTTTTTCTTTTTTTTTTTTTTTTTTTTTTTTTTTTTTTTTTTTTTTTTTTTTTTTTTTTTTTTTTTTTTTTTTTTTTTTTTTTTTTGAGAAAAGATCTAGCCGTGTCACCCAGGCTGGAGTGCAGTGGTGCAATCTCAGCTCACTGCAATCTCTGCCTCCAAGATTCAAGCAATTCTCCCCTCAGCCTTCCAAGTAGCTGGGACTACAGGTGCACACCAC
>NW_016887356.1:0-237 GCF_001698545.2 Rhinopithecus bieti | reverse complement strand
TTATTATTTTTTGTCGTTCAGATACATAAATAGATCTGTGTTATATTGCTGTCTGGTCTTACATCAATTCTGTTCTATACATATGAACAAGTTCAATTTAGGCAATGTTTAATTCTAGAGATAATTTGTTCCCTTTGGAATGTGTATATAAAACTTTCAAATGCTGTAAACCCTTCCTTCCTTCTTTTCATCCCTTTTTTCTTCCTTCTTTCCTTCCTTCCTTCCTTCCTTCCTTCC
>NW_016887355.1:0-837 GCF_001698545.2 Rhinopithecus bieti | reverse complement strand
CAATGGGGAAAGGATACCTTATTTAATAAATAGTGTTGGGAAAACTGGCTAGTCCTATGCAGAAGGCTGAAACTGGACCCCTTCCTTACACCTTATACAAAATTTACTCAAGATGTATTAAGGACTTAAATATAAGACCTAAAACCATAAAACCCTAGAAGAAAACCTAGGCAATACCATTCAGGACATAGGCACGGGCAAAGACTTCACAAATAAAATGCCAAAAGCAATGGCAACAAAAGTCAAAATTGACAAATGGGATCTAATTAAACTAAACAGCTTCTGCACAGCAAAAGAAACTATCATCAGAGTGAACAAACACCACACAGAATAGGAGAAAATTTTGCAATCTGTCCCTCTGACAAAGAGCTAATATCCAGAATCTACAAGGAACTTAAACAAATTTACAAGAAAAAAACAAACAACCTGATCAAAAGTGGGCAAAGGACATGAACAGACACTTCCCAAAAAAAAGACATTTATGCAACCAACAAACATATGAAAGAAAGCTCATTATCATTATCATCAGAGAAATGCAAATCACAACCACAATGAGATACCATCTCACACCAATTAGAATGGTGATCGTTAAAAGCCAGGAAACAACAGATGCTGGAGAGGATGTGGAGAAATAGGAATGATTTTACATTGTTGGTGGAAGTGTAAATTAGTTCAACCACTACGGAAGACAATGTGGCGATTCCTCAAGATCTAGAATCAGAAATCCCATTTGACCCGGCAATCCCATTACTGGGTATATACTCAAAGGATTATAAAATACTCCACTGTAAAGACACATGCACACGTATGTTTACTGCAGCACTGTTCACAGTAGCA
>NW_016887354.1:0-842 GCF_001698545.2 Rhinopithecus bieti | reverse complement strand
TTGGTACAGAGGAGAGCAAAATTGAAATGGTGTGACTTGTATTCGCCCCTCAGAGACATCACTCACCTCTGCCTGTTTCTGGTTGGGAGAAA
The DNA here is from genome assembly GCF_001698545.2 of Rhinopithecus bieti. NCBI lineage: Eukaryota > Metazoa > Chordata > Mammalia > Primates > Cercopithecidae > Rhinopithecus > Rhinopithecus bieti. Next base: position 750 of record NW_016887354.1, on the reverse strand, counting down.
CAGGAGGTTTCGTCCCTGACTGCAATCAGTCCTGTTATTTGGCCCAGAGTGGGCCACGGCCTCCCTGCAGACAACTGCCTGCTCCAGCATTGCCTCCAGATGGCAAGAGGTACCCTGCAAAAGATGTGCAGGGCGTAAGTAATCCCCAAGCTGTTACACTCTGTCCAAATCACACGCAGCTGAGAAATATAAATGGAGAAGGAAACTGTGGGTGCAATTTTGTGTATAAGTCATTGCTTTTATTTTCTTTTCCTTAATGCTAGGAGTAAAGGCTTACGTAATTGGTAGAATTGAGACAGCTTTTGTAAAGGCAGAATTCCCTTTCTTCATATAAGGCACAAAATTGCCTGGAATTTCAGAAATTTGGGGGGATGATTCCCAAATAGTTGTGCCTCTTGTGCCCATTACAAAAAATACTCAAGTGAACAGCAACAATTTGCATAAGTCAGTAAGGTTTCCAAGCGTGGAGTTTGCATGAGTCAGTAAGGTTTCCAAACATGGAGCTTGCATGAGTCAGCAAGGTCTCCAAGCACGGAGCTTACATGAGTCAGCAAGGTTTTCAAGCATGGAGCTTGCATGAGTCAGCAAGATTTCCAAAGCATAGAGCTTGCATGAGTCGGTAAGGTTCCGAAGCATGGAGCTTACATGAGTCAGTAAGGTTTCTGAAGCATGGAGCTTGACTTAGGAATAGGTTGGGAGGGTTTGTAGGAAGATAATTTCTTTTCTTTTTCTTTTTTTTTTTTGAGACGG
>NW_016887353.1:0-236 GCF_001698545.2 Rhinopithecus bieti | reverse complement strand
TCCTGGGTTCAAGTGATTCTCGTGCTCCAGCCTCCCAAGGAGCTGGGATGACAGGCGTGCACCACCACACTCGGCTGATTTTGTATTTTAATGGAGATGGGGTTTTGCCATGTTGGCCAGGCTGGTTCTTGAACTCCTGACCTCAACTGATCTGCCCACCTTGGCCTCCCAAAGTGCTGGGATTCCAGGTATGAGCCACTGTGCCCGCCTCTCTATGATTCCAAGTGTGATACACT
>NW_016887352.1:0-840 GCF_001698545.2 Rhinopithecus bieti | reverse complement strand
TCTAAGGAGGCTATAAATTTGGCGGCTTTGAATTCTCTCTTTTGTTTCAATGTGGAACCATCTACTTGTTTACTCTGAGCAGTAACTAGATCTCAGATCTTAAAAGAACTATTGTTTTATTGGTGCCTTTACACAACAGAAGACTCAATATATTTTTTGTCATTACATGTTTTCATTGTTACCTTTGGGTTGACTTTCCTGTTAGGGGAGATTTATGTCCATCTTCAGATACTTTTCCTGCTAGTCACATAAAATGTTATTTTCTGCCACATAGCTACCGTTTTCTTTAAAATTGATTAATTAGTAGTGTTTGATTATCAAATATCAGACTGTAAATATTCACATTGTGTATAAGTATCCAGCATTAACATTATTTAGACAATATTCATGGAGATATATATATATATATATAAACACACATACTTTTAATAAATGTAATTCAACTGAAATGTTGTCTTCCGTTTGTACTTTCAACAAAGATTTATTGAACATCGACTACACATCAGGCCTGGATGTTTTTCTGCACACAGGAATAAAAATAAACAAGACACAAATTGGCCTGAAGATGCCACAGTCAACCAGGAAAACAGACAGATTTATAAAAAATTATCTGTATGGCAAATGCTATTAGAAATATGGTGACAAAGAGCTATTGCAACCAGAGAGACTCAGGGATGGATACACAGAAGATAGGTCTCTGAGGCTACACGAGATAGATCTTTCTTCACAGAGAAATTGAAAGGGCATTTTATTTTATACAATAGGAGTGGCCAGCCATGGTGATTTAGGAAAAGAGCTTCAGAAGGGAAAAGCAATAGATACATGTGGCTGGAGTGAAAA
>NW_016887351.1:0-842 GCF_001698545.2 Rhinopithecus bieti | reverse complement strand
CCACACACACCTGACACTCACACCATACACACACACACCACACACACACCGCACACACGTACACACACCACACACACACCACACATACCACACATCACACACACCACACACACACCACACACAACACACACACCGCACACACACACCACACACACCACACACACACACACCATACACACACACCATACACACACACACCACACACACACCACACACACACCACACACACTACACACACACACCACACACACCACACACCACACATATCCACACACACACCACACACATACACACACACTACACACCACACACAAAACACACCACACATACCCACCACGCACACACACCACACACCTACCACACACCATGCACACACACACTACACACACCCACCACTCATACCACACATACCATACACACTACACAGACACCACACACATCACAGACACACCACATACACACCACACACACACCACAAACATACACACCCACCACACACATACCACACACACACGAAACCACCACACACACCACACACATATGTGCACACACACACCAAACACACCACACCCACCCACCACACACAATGCACACACAAAACACACACACACCACACATACCCACCATGCACACATACCACACACCTACCACACACCACGCACACACACTACACACACCCACCACTCACACCACACATACCACACACACTACACACACCACACACATCACACACTACATACCACACACCACACCCACACAACACACTACACACCATAGACACCACACACACACATACACACCCAACACACATCACATGGCACACAACCATACACACACACACA
>NW_016887350.1:0-861 GCF_001698545.2 Rhinopithecus bieti | reverse complement strand
AAGATCGTCCTGGCTAACATGGTGAAACCCCATCTCTACTAAAATACAAAACATTAGTGGGGTGTGGTGGCGGGCGCCTGTAGTCCCAGCTACTTGGGAGGCTGAGGCAGGAGAATGGCATGAACCTGGGAGGTGGAGCTTGCAGTGAGCCAAGATTGCACCACTGCACTCCAGCCTGGGTGACACAGCGAGACTCTATCTCAAAAAAAAAAAAAAAAAAAAAAAAAATCGCAGTGGCGGGCTCTTCCCAGTACTATTCTAAGATTGCCCTTGTCCAGGTGGCTTCCCAATGTCCAAATCCAGTGATCACTTCTCAGCACCCATCCTCCTCACACTCCTAGCAACATCTGCCCTGGGTGGTCCCTCCTCCTGGAAGCATCATCTTCACGTGGCCCCAGGGTCCCCACATTTGACTGCATTCACCCTCCTCTCTGTTGGACCCTTCTCAGTCTCTCTGCAAGCTTCTCTCTTATGCTCAGCTGCTAAACACAGGGTAGCCCTTGGGCATAGTCTCTCTCCCCTCTTCTCATTCATCCCCATGGACATGAATACATTCTAACACCATGGACTGTCAGATTTATGCCTTCAGAGGTCATCTCTCCTGGGAACATCAGACTCATATCCAAATGGCCCCTCTGCATCTACATGTAGGTGCCCAAAAGGTGGCTCAAACTTAACAAGCCAAAGCCAAATCTTGGTCATCACCCCTCCCCTTTTGTGGCTTCTACCCCATCCTCTGTCATCCATCCATAATATATCTACCCAACCATTCATCCATCCACTCATTCAACCAACCATTCATTCACTCATCCATCCATCCATACACCCATCCATCATTCATCTATTCATCCCCCCATCCCC
>NW_016887349.1:0-841 GCF_001698545.2 Rhinopithecus bieti | reverse complement strand
TCAGATGGTTGTAGATGTGTGGTATTGTTTCTGAGGGCTCTGTTCTGTTCCATCCGTCTGTATCTTTGTTTTGGTACCAGTACCATGCTGTTTTGGTTACTGTAGCCTTGTAGTATTGTTTGAATTCAGGTAGCGTGATGCCTCAAGCTTTGTTCTTTTCTCTTAGGATTGTCTTGGTGATACAGGCTCTTTTTTGGTTTTATATGAACTTTAAAGTAGTTTTTTCCAATTCTTTGAAGAAAGTCAATGGTAGCTTGACAGGGATGGCATTGAATCTATAAATTACCTTGGGTAGTATGGTCATTTTCACGATATTGATTCTTCCTATCCATGAGCATGGAATGTTCTTCCATTTGTTCGTGTCCTCTTTTATTTCATTGAGCAGTGGTTTGTAGTTCTCCTTGAAGAGGTCCTTCCCATCACTTTTAAGTTGTATTCCTAGGTATTTTATTGTCTTTGAAGCAATTGTGAACAGGAGTTTACTCATGTTTTGGCTCTCTATTTGTCTGTTATTGATGTATAGTAATGCTTGTGATTTTGCACATTGATTTTGTATCCTGAGACTTTGGTGAGGAGCTGCATTCCTTTGGAGGAGAAGAGGTGCTCTGATTTTAGAATTTTCAGCTTTTCTGCTCTGTTTTTTCCCCATCTTTGTGGTTTTATCCACCTTTGGTCTTTGATGATGGTGACATACAGATGGGGTTTTGGTGTGGATGTCCTTTCTGTTTGTTAGTTTTCCTTCTAATAGTCAGGACCCTCAGCTGCAGGTCTCTTGGAGTTTGCTAGAGGTCCACCTCAGACCCTGTTTGCCTGGGTATCACCTGCAGAGGCTGCAGAATAG
>NW_016887348.1:0-862 GCF_001698545.2 Rhinopithecus bieti | reverse complement strand
GAATCTCTCCAAGTTTTAGCTGAGCTATTTAATAAGTTTGACTATTTTATGGGGTTGTTTGCCTTGTACCATAACAACTTTCCTTTACAGTGCACATGAGTGATATATTGACAGAGCCCTTTGGATGGGAACTTTGTAAAAGGCCTGTTTTATTTTACAGACTTCAAATAACCTTGTAATTAAACTGAAAACAAATAATTGCCAAGAAACAATTATCATTCAATTAAAGAGTAATTACATGGTTATTCGTGCCCTGTAAAATAAAGCATTACTAAGATCAGTAATACAATCAACATTTTAGTAGAAGCAGGATGCTAAAATGATGGACCTTTCAACCTATGCTGATTAAATTGTCATCCAAATAACAGTTACCTAGTTAAACCACTACATGTTTATTTGCCTTGATTAATATGTGAATATCTGCCTGATGCTAATACAGCTCTTAAAGATAAGAAGTATGGCAAGATCATATATCAAGAAAGATCCTTCCCAACTTTTACAGAGTCCTCCACAATCTTTCATCATGTTGTCAGGCTCGTGTTCTTTAAAATGAAATGCAGGAATGTCTATGAATGTCTTACTATGGAGAATCAGTAGGTGTAATAGTCAGAATAAAGCTATCTTATATTTGTATGTAGGTATATTGACTATAAAGCACTTTCACAAACTTCATTCCAATTAATTTACTCTCTGAGCCCAAGTCTTTGTTCCAAAATTAAAACAAAGAAATCTGAATGAGATATTTGATGACTGATAAATGTAAACAAGTTTGGAAGCAGGTATCTCACAACCGTATTCACTAAAGGGTCAATCAGAAATTTTAAATAACAGGGCCAACACACATCTCTTTAACTAGACCACA
>NW_016887347.1:0-839 GCF_001698545.2 Rhinopithecus bieti | reverse complement strand
AAGCCATCTTCTCTGATGAGCCTTTTACATCTTTATGAAGAAAATGCTTTCAGTGTAGCCTCAAAATTATCTGGTACATTTGTTCTCTACCAGAGAGGGATGAGATAACCTGAAAGTTTTGGATCTTAAACCAGAGCCACCAAAATATATATTCTCTTTCCTTTTGGGGACCTGAAATAGATTTGTGTCATTATGTCATTTTTTAAAATTATACTTTAAGTTCTAGGGTACATGTGCACAATGTGCAGGTTTGTTACATATGTATACATGTGCCATGTTGGTGTGCTGCACCCATTAACTTGTCATTTACATTAGGTATATCTCCTTATTAGACACAAAATCAGCCTCTTGACACACTCACCCTTTTCTTTTAGAACGCATCTAGACATCTTTGATCCATAGACAACATCTTGGTCATAATTTTTTCCTACTTATATTTTCAGAACAACTATTCTAGACAACTTATTTTCTTTTGCCGTATTTTGAACATTCAGAACGAGTATACTCACATTTCTTCTCTTGCTTCTGGTGACCCAGATCTTGCCCTCAACTGGAAAGCTGTCATGCCCTGTGTTTCTATTTTGAAATATGCACCTTGTTTACTGGATCATATTTGTCAGAGAAAGTGTATCAGCACAAACATTTCAAAATCTGCACTCATTATTCTGTAGAACTGAGATAACTTTTGTCTGTTTCACTCATTTGTTGATGACTCAAACTAATTTATTGGCAAATATTATTTGAATGAGTTTCCTATTAGTCTCTCTTAAAGAATATTAACAATAATGATATGCAAAAGTCAACATTCTTTATTACTCGAACAAACTGAATTTCTCAAC
>NW_016887346.1:0-203 GCF_001698545.2 Rhinopithecus bieti | reverse complement strand
AAGTAAAGTATGTGAGGGATCTGGGATCTGTTTCCTGTTGGTGATTGCTCCTAAGTTACCTCTAGCTACCCCTGGGCTCAAGTCATCCTCCATCCTCAGCCTCCCAAGTAGCTGGGACCATAGATTCACGCCACCATGCCCGGCTAAGATTTTTTTGTGTTTTGGTAGAGAAAGGGTTTCACCATGTTGACCAGGCTGGTCTT
>NW_016887345.1:0-461 GCF_001698545.2 Rhinopithecus bieti | reverse complement strand
CCAGGGGCTGAGGAGTACAGGTGCATGGCACAGGACTGACAGGCAGCTCCGCCCGCGGCCCAGCTGCAGGATCCACTAGGTGAAGCCAGCTGGGCTCCTGAGTCTAATGGGGACTTGGAGAACTTTTATGTCTAGCCAAGGGATTGTATATACACCAATCAGCACTCTGTGTCTAACTCAAGGTTTGTAAATACACCAATCAGTACTCTGTATCTAGCTAACCTAGTGGGGACCTGGAGAACTTTTCTGTCTAGCACTCTGTGCCTAGCTAAAGGATTGTAAATGCACCAATCAGCATTCTATGTCTAGCTCAGGGTTTGTAAATACACCAGTTAGTATTCTGTATCTAGCTAATCTAGTGGGGACTTGGAGAACTTTTATGTCTAGCTAGAGGATTCTAAATTCACCAATCAGCACTCTGCGTCTAGCTCAGGAATTGTAAAACGGACTGATCAGCTCTC
>NW_016887344.1:0-779 GCF_001698545.2 Rhinopithecus bieti | reverse complement strand
GGTTAAAGGAATTGCTAATTAGAATAAGCAGTTTAGAGAAGAACGTAAATGGCCTGATGGAGCTGAAAACACAACACAAGAACTTCGTAAAGCATACACAAGTATCAAAAGCCAAATAGAACAAGTGGAAGAAAGGATATCAGAAATTGAAGATCAACTTAACGAAATAAAATGTGAAGACAAGATTAGAGAAAAAAGAATGAAAAGCAATGAACAAAGCCTCCAAGAAATATGGGACTATGTGAAAAGACCAAATCTACATTTGATTGGTGTACCTGAGTGATGGGGAGAATGAAACCAAGTTGGAAAATACTCTTCAGGATATTACCCAGGAGAACTTCCTTAATCTATTAAGACAGGCCAACATTCAAATTCAGGAAATCCACATAGATACTCCTTGAGAAGAGCAACCCCAAGACATAATCATCAGATTCACCAAGGTTGAAATGAAGGAAAAAATGTTAAGGGCAGCCAGAGAGAAACGTTGGGTTACCCACAAAGGGAAGCTGTCAGACTAACAGCGGATCTCTCTCTACATAAGTCAGAAGAGAGCGTGGGCCAATATTCAACATTATTAAAGAAAAGAATTTTCAACCCAGAATTGCATATCCAGCCAAACTAAGCTTTATAAGTGAAGGACAAATAAAATTCTTTACAGACAAGAAAATGCTGAGAGAGTTTGTCACCACCAGGACTGTCTTACAAGAGCTCCTGAAAGAAGCACTAAATATGGAAAGGAAAACCAGTAGTAGGCACTGCAAAACATACCAGATTGTAAA
>NW_016887343.1:0-952 GCF_001698545.2 Rhinopithecus bieti | reverse complement strand
GGAACCAACCCAAATGTCCATCAATGATCGACTGGATTAAGAAAATATGACACATTTACACCATGGAATATTATGCAGCCATAAAAGGATGAGTTCATGTCCTTTATAGGGACATGGATGAAGATGGAAACCATCATTCTCAGCAAACTTTTGCAAGGACAGAAAACCAAACACCGCATGTTCTCACTGATAGGTGGGAATTGAACAATGAGAGCGCTTGGACACAGGAAGGGTAACATCACACACTGGGGCCTGTCATGGGGTGGGGTAGGGGAATGATAGCATTAGGAGATATACCTAATGTAAATAAAGAGTTAATGAGTGCAGCACATCATCATGGCACATGTGTACATAAGTAATAAACCTGCACGTTGTGCACATGTACCCTAGAACTTAAAGTATAATAATAATTAAAACATAAAAAACAATATTTCTAACCTGCTGAATCAAAGGAAACTTTAACACAAAACAGTTTGTGTTAAATGTGATATATGAATCTACATATCACAAAACAGTTTCACAGACAGCTTCTTTCTAGTATTTATCTGGGGATATTCAGTTGGTCCCCATGTGCCTAGATGAACTTCCAAATGTCCCATCACACATTCCCCAAAAGCAGTGTTTCAAACCTGCTTGATCAAAAGAAACTTTAACTCCATGAGATGAAACCACACATTACAAAGCAGTTACACAGATGGCTTCTTTTAGTTTTACCTGGTGATATTCACTTTATCCCCATGAGCCTCAATGGTCTCCCAAATGTCCCTTCACAGATTCTCCAAAAGAAGTTTTCCAACCTACTGGATCAGAAGAAAAGTTTAACTCTGTGCAATGAATCCTAATGTCACAAAACATCTTCACAGAAAGCTACTTTCAAGTCTTACCTGGAAATATTGTTTTTTTCCTTATAGGTCTGAAAGGGTTTCCAAATGTCCCTTCACAGATTCTCCAA
>NW_016887342.1:0-951 GCF_001698545.2 Rhinopithecus bieti | reverse complement strand
TTTGGGGTGGTGCCTGCATATGGTGCAGAACCATCTGTGAATCAGTCCCTAGTATTCTCTTGCTCTATCAAGTGATCATAGAGAACTTTCCATGAGGCCATCAGTGCAGGCTGGGGAGAAAAGCAGGGTGGCGAGAGTGGAGGCCATGGGCATTTGAGCCCTTCCTCATGTAACTTGCGCCTTCAGGACCTGCTCAAGCCCAATCACATATGTATCACTTCCATTTGATGATGGAATGCTGCTATGCATGAACCACCTTATGGCTAGATGGGTCAGAAGGCAGCCAGTTCATGATAGACAGTTCAGGTTGCATGGTGACTTGATGGCCCATAGTCAAATGTTCTGTTTCCACCAAAGCCCAGTAACAGGCCAAGAGCTGTCTCTTAAAAGGGCAGTAGTTATAAGATGGCAGGGCCTTGTTCCAAAATCCTAGAGGCCTCTGCTGTGATTCACCTATGGGGCCTGCCAAAGGTTCCAAACAGCATCCCTATCTGCCACTGACACCTCAAGCACCATTGCATCTGCTGGATCTTATGGCCCAAGTGGCAGAGCAGCTTGCACAGCAGCCTGGACCTGTTGCAGAGCTTTCTCCTGTTCTGGACCCCACTCAAAACTGGCAGCCTTTTGGGTCACTTGATAAATGGACCAGAGTAACACACCCAAATGAGAAATGTGTTGCCTCCAAAATCCAATAGGTCCACTAGGCCTTGTGCCTCTTTCTTGGTTGTAGGAGTGGTCAAATGCAGCAACTTATTCTTCACCTTAGAAGAAATATCTTGACAGGCCCCACACCACTGGACCCCTAGAAATTTTACTAAGGTAGAAGGCCCCTGAATTTTAGTCGGATTTATGTCTCTTCCTTTGGCACATAAATGTCTCACCAGTAAGTCCAGTGTGTTTGCTACTTCTTGCTCACTGAATCCAATCAGCATAATGTGATCAATGTAATGG
>NW_016887341.1:0-458 GCF_001698545.2 Rhinopithecus bieti | reverse complement strand
AACATTTTTTCCTTCATTTCATCTTTGGTGAATTTGACAATTATGTGTCTTGGAGTTACTCTTCTCAAGGAGTATCTTTTGGTGTTCTCTGTATTTCCTGAATTTGAACATTGGCCTGCCTTGCTAGGTTGGGGAAGTTCTTCTGGATAGTATCCTGAAGAATGTTTTCCAATTTGATTCCATTCTCCCCGTCATTTTCAGGTATGCCAATCAAACATAGATTTGATCTTTTCACCATATTTCTTGGAGGCTTTGTTTGTTTCTTTTACTCTTTTTTCTCTAAACTTGTCTGCTTGCTTTATTTCATTAATCTGCTCTTCCATCTCTGATACCCTTTCTTCCACTTGATCGAATCTGCTATTGAAGCTTGTGCATGCATCACATAGTTCTCATGCCATGGTTTTCAGCTCCATCAGGTCATTTAAGGTCTTTTCTACACTGTTTTCTAGTTAGCCATT
>NW_016887340.1:0-462 GCF_001698545.2 Rhinopithecus bieti | reverse complement strand
AAAGAAGAAAATAAATAATATCTCAATGTTGTCAATGATTTCTGACTTTATTAACTCTTACTAATGATCACAATTTATTTTGTGAATTTTGCAGCCCAAGACACAACAATTTATTCTGTAAATTAGGATTCTATTTGTAAAATAGGGACTACAGATTGTGAGTGGCTTAATGGAGTCATTCCCACATTCAGAGCCAGTGTTTTCAGGTGAGCTTTCTGCAGAGTCCTGGTGAAGAGAACTTTAACATCACAAAGGTATTGATAGCGAAGGAGAAGGTTTCCAAGGGTTATTCCAAGGTTTGAAGCAAATCAGCCGTTTTACTGTTTGCTCGCCACAAATATATGCAGTTCAGTCCAATATGTATTTATTCATTGATTCAGTTAATATTTATTGAACAGTGTCCTTAAGGCCTGGCAAAGTCAGGGATACTTTTCATCTCTGCCCTAGAGCATGTTTGATTGT
>NW_016887339.1:0-329 GCF_001698545.2 Rhinopithecus bieti | reverse complement strand
TGAAGGAGTTTGACTTAATCAGTGACTTTCATAGCTTGAAATTTTTTTGAAGAACAGAACGTTTTAAAAAAAAGTTAGATGCAACCATATTATATAAAACAGAACAGGTACAAGAAGAGCTAACTTGCTAAAGAAAGGATGGAGGCTCTGAAGCTGTGACTTCATTATCCCTTAATACTGCTATGTCCTCTGTAGTATCTTAGATTTCTATGGGACATCGTTTAAAACTATTGTTTATGCGAGAGCCTTGCTAATTTCCTAAAAAATTGTGGATACATTTTTTTCTCCTCTGTATAGTCTCTATTATCTAAATCTAAAATAAGTAAGAA
>NW_016887338.1:0-936 GCF_001698545.2 Rhinopithecus bieti | reverse complement strand
TTTTGGTGTTTTAGTCATGAAGTCTTTGCTCATGCATATGTCCTGAATGGTATTCCCCAGATTTTCTCTAGGATGTTTATGGTCCTAGGTCATACTTTTAAGTCTTTGATCCATCTTGAGTTAATTTTGTATAAGGTGTAAGGAAGGGGTCCAGTTTCAGTTTTCTGCATATGACTAGCCAGTTTTCCCAACACCATTTATTAAATAGGGAGTCTTTTCTGCATTGCTTGTGTCAGGTTTGTCAAAGATCAGATGGTTGTAGATTTGTGGTGTTATTTCTGAGGCTTCTCTTCTTTTCCGTTGGTCTATATATCTGTTTTGGTACTAGTACCATATTGTTTTGGTTACTGTAGCCTTGTAGTATAGTTTGATGTCACGTAGTGTGATGCCTTTAGCTTTGTTCTTCTTGCCCAGGATTGTCTTGGCTATTCAGGCTCTTTTTTGGTTCCATATGAAGTTGAAAGTAGTTTTTTCCAGTTCTATGAAGAAAGTCAGTGGTAGCTTGGGGATAGCAGATAGCATTGAATCTGTAAATTACTTTGGGCAGTATGGCCATTTTCATGATACTGATTCTTCCTATCCATGAGCATGGAATGTTTTCCATTTGTTTGTGCCCTCTCTTATTTCCTTGAGCAGTGGTTTGTAGTTCTCCTTGAAGAGGTCCTTCACATCCCTTGTAAGTCGGATTCCTAGGTGTTTTGTTCTCTCTGTAGCAATTGTGAATGGGAGTTACTCATGATTTGGCTGTCTGTTACTGGTGTATAGGAATGCTTGTGAGTTTTGCACATTGATTTTGTATACTGAGTCTTTTGTTGAAGTTGCTTAGCAGCAGCTTAAGGAGATTTTGGGCTGAGTCAGTGGGGTTTTCTAAATAAACCATTGTGTCATCTGCAAACAGAGACAATTTGACTTCCTCTTTTCCTGTTTGAATACCCT
>NW_016887337.1:0-1577 GCF_001698545.2 Rhinopithecus bieti | reverse complement strand
AGACATTGGTTAAACATTAACCATATTGGAGTTGGAACTAAAGAAAGGGAAAGCTGCAAATTGAATAAGAAGGAGCAAAATCAAATCACATTTTACATCATTTTTGGAAGTGAAATGTAACATTCCTTCAAAATAATGCCTGCTTGTGAGAGGTTGAAATGCCTTCATATAAAAATCCCTTTCAGTGAAGGGATTCGTATCCTTAGAGAGTTTGTCAAAAAACATTATAAGCACTTTACCAAATCACGTGATTTCAATTTTCAATCTTTTATCAAGAAAGCAGTCTTGATTCAACATACTCTTTATGATGCAGTGATATAAATTAAAGTTAAATGACATTTCAAGCTTCAGGACAGAATTAAACAATAGACTATAAGATATAATACAACATTGCTTCACAACAGGAAATTCAGCATGAAGTGACATTTCTAAACACTTGAGAGCCCTGCTGATCCCCATAAATTTAGCAGGTCGTATTCTCTCTCTCTCTCTTCTAACCCATCTCTCTTTCTGTAAATCTGTGTCTATTTCCATCTCCCTCTCTTTTTTCCTTTCCTCTCCTTCCTCATTTAAAACAATTACAAAACCCCTTGAATAAATGTCCCATGTGCTTTTAAAATATTACCCTATTGTAAAGTTATATTTCTGTAAATCTGGTGTTTTTTATGGCCAGTATTCTATCATCTGCCACATTATACATTATATTTATTGCATTAAACTTCGCACTATGGCACAAAGTATATGACAATTGGCTAGAACCTATTCTTTTAAATGAAAGCAACTCTTTTATAAATTTTGTAATGCTGAGGCTTCTAAGGAGTTGAAATTGGCACCAGTGTAGTTTACTGCACTAGCAAGCCAAGTATGGGAATTCAGCATTTATTATTGAAATGACTCCTTCAAATTATCAGCATGTAGAATGTATAGACATGAATTATTATGCTCAATGCATAAGTTATTGATTAGGAATCTTTATTGATTTACTGTAAGAGAGGATATTGAAATGGTTTGACAGAGCCCTGATTTTAAAACAAACATAAATTACATGTTTCTGGAAAGCAATGTTTCACTAGACATGTTGATTCTTCTTTGCTGCAAGAAACACATATTACCAGTTTGGAATCTAAAATGAAATCCGGTATATAATGAGGAAATGTCTATTTTAGAGATTGTGGAGTAAAGAACTACCATTGCTTTGTTTCCAGTTGGAAATTTGGGAAACAGAAACTATAGCAATAATTGAGGTAGCCATAATATGTAACAAAATGAAATAATCAATAAATTGAATACAGTAAATATTCTACCTTGAGTTATTCTGGGAATTCTCTCCATGGTTAATGTAATATGTATAAATATAAGAATTAAAGTTGAAATTCAATATCATTATCTGAATAGATCAAAGGCAACCAATATATTTGCCTCAGTAATTGGAAAATTTAGAGTAAATCTTGTACATAATATGAATGTAAGCTTTTAAAATGTAACTGTTTTCCTTTTGTAAAATATAGCTCCACTCTCAATAAAATTAAGTCAAATAAACTTCCTTTGAAACCATTGTAAATTCTGGGATCTGAATT
>NW_016887336.1:0-236 GCF_001698545.2 Rhinopithecus bieti | reverse complement strand
CTCTATTAGAAATACAAAATTAGCTGGGCGTGGTGGCACCCGCCTGTAGCCCAGCTACTTGGGAGTCTGAGGCAGGAGAATTGCATGAACCCGGAAGCTGGAGGTTGCAGTGAGCCAAGATTGCGCCACTGCACTCCAGCCTGGGCAACAGAGTGAGACTCCGTCTCAAAAAAAAAAAAAAAAAAAAAAAAAAAAAAAAAAAAAAAAAAAAAAATTTTAAAAGGGAAAACCAACAC
>NW_016887335.1:0-842 GCF_001698545.2 Rhinopithecus bieti | reverse complement strand
CCCCCTGCCCCCCATACTGCCTTCTCCATTTGCCAGTTTTGGTTTTAGTCTCTGAATTTTTTTTTAGCCTTTGGAATTTTGTTTTATTAATTTTAAGAAAGAGTTTGTTAGAGTTGCTATAAGGGTACCTTTGTGTACCAGAGTGGTAATGAAACTCCACAGAATTATATCTAGCTCCATTTTCAATTTTATTTACTTTAACAGTGTGAAGCATTTAAAGGATTTTGAGCCAAATTGAACGAGTGTTCGAGAAGCAGAAATGACTATTTTGAAAGTGTCAGTTGGTAGTCAACCACGACGATTACCCTGGATAAGAACAAATAGTACTTTATTACAGAGAACACTTGATACAATAAAATTCATTGTGTAAGTGATTTGTAAAGTGCTTGTACAGAAGAAAATGTGGTAAGGGATGAAAGTTGAGTGTTATGCCCTTCACACCTATATTTGCTCTAGAGGAGAATTTGATATGAGAAACTGACACCTTGGAACTATTTCAAGATAATTTAGATTCTAAGGTACCAAAAGACACTTAAGTTTCATGTCATAAACCTTAAGGACAGTGACTGACCAAGAGTAATGATGGAGAAGAAAACATCTTGTCAAAATAAGTTTCCATTTTAGTCTTGAGCTATATAAATAAGCTTACTTAAGTTGCTGAATCCAGGGTATGATTCGTTTCATATCATCATTCACAGACTTCTCCATGTCATCCAGAGTGGCCTGGTCTACAGAATAAAGCACTTCATTAATTAACTGCTTACATGGGAAACAAAACCTTTATCTAATTAGTGTAAAACAAATGAAAATTATTGTTTAAGGCAGAAAATTATGTTGTTTTT
>NW_016887334.1:0-238 GCF_001698545.2 Rhinopithecus bieti | reverse complement strand
TCTTCCACCTCCTCCTCCACCTCCTCCACATCCTCCTCCACCACCTCTTCCACCTCCTCTACCTCCTGCCCCACCTCCTCCAGCTCTTCCACCTCTTCAACCTCCTCCATCTCCTTGACCTCTTCCATCTCCTCCTCTACCTCCTCCACCTCCTTCTCCACCTCTTCTACGTCCTGCTCCTCCACCACCTCTTCCACCTCCTCCTCCACCTCCTCTTCCACCTCCTCTACCTCCTGCT
>NW_016887333.1:0-712 GCF_001698545.2 Rhinopithecus bieti | reverse complement strand
CCTCATTCTCTTTTTTTTTCTTTTCTTTATTATTATACTTTAAGTTCTATGGTACATGTGCACAACGTGCAGGTTTGTCAGATATATATACATGTGCCATGTTGGTGTGCTGCACCCATTAATTCGTCATTTGCATTAGACATATCTCCTAATGCTATCCCTCTCCCCTTCCTCCACCCCACAACAGGCCCTGGTGTGTGATGTTCCCTTTCCTATGTCCAAGTAATCTCATTGTTCAATTCCCACCTATGAGTAAGAACATGTGGTGTTTGGTTTTCTGTTCTTGCGATAGTTTGCTGAGAATGATGGTTTCCAGCTGCATCCATGTCCCTACAAAGGACATGAACTCATCCCTTTTATGGCTACATAGTATTCCATGGTGTATATGTGCCACGTTTTCTTAATCCAGTCTGTCATTGATGGACATTTGGATTGGTTCCAAGTCTTTGCTGTTGTGAATAGTGCTACAGTAAACATACATGTGCATGTGTCTAAAACTGATGATATATTTTTTTTCTTTTGGTTCATTCCCATGAAATAGAAGATCAACTAAAACACACAAGAATGTCGGAGATTACTTGAATAACAAACATAGATATCTTGGGTTTCCTCTCTTAGGACAGTTTCCTGTTCAAGTAATTGACCTTACACACAGAACCTCAGAGAAGAAGCAACTAGATCTGCATCAAAGACCTTAATTTACAAATGTAAG
>NW_016887332.1:0-699 GCF_001698545.2 Rhinopithecus bieti | reverse complement strand
GGGGGGAAGCGGTGAGAGCAGTCCGAAGGCAGACAAGACGAGCTAGACCCCAGGCCGGGAAACCACACCCGCGGGAGACCCCGCACTCTAGCTCCTCTGGGCGGAAGGGCCGCAGTGCAGGCTCACATTTTTTGCTGGATGCGAGGGAGAAGACCGGGCCCACTGCCACTGCCCTCTCTCCTCCAACCTTTCAAGGTACCAATCTTCTCCCCACTCTCCAGTCCCTTTTATACACCCCAGCCCCAGTTCTCCCACCCTCCAGGACCTCGGGAGTTCCTAGACCAGCGCCACCGCCAGCTCCTAGCCCTGTGGACTTATGTGAGCGACTTAACATCTCTGAGTCTCAGTTTCGTCATCTGCAAATGGAGATACAATGGCACCTAGGTGATTATTACGAATATCAGGTGAGTTCAATACAAGCAAAGGGCTTAGAAGAGTGCATTACCCCAAATGAAGGTTCGGGGAGTTAACTTCATATTCACTGTTTCGTCTCCCACCCTTTCTTAGCTAGGATTCGGGTGTAACCTTCCCTCGCCCGGGTTCCCCATCCTCATTCACTGACCCACTCGTGGAGCGAGCGGGCCCAGCTCTGCGTGCACTGACGCGCTGGGCGGGGCGTGGCCAAGTTGCAGAGGTCCCTTATTTCTAAAACACTCTTGCATTCTTACGCTACGTTCAGTTCAGCGTAAAAGGAATCCA
>NW_016887331.1:0-953 GCF_001698545.2 Rhinopithecus bieti | reverse complement strand
TTTTTCAATTTTGAGATGGAGGTTCACTCTTGTTGCCTAGGCTGGAGTGCAGTCACGCCATCTTGGCTCACTACAACCTCCACCTCATGGGTTCAAGTGATTCTCCCGCCTCAGCCTCCCAAGTAGCTGGAATTACAGGCACCCACCACCACGCTTGGCTAACCTTTGTATTTTAGTAGAAATGGGGTTTGGCCACGTTAGCCAGACTGGTCTTGAACTCCTGATCTCAGGTGATCTGCCCACCTCAGCCTCTCAAAGTGCTGGGATTACAGGCATGAGCCACCATGCCCTCCATAATTAATATTCTTAAACCATATTCATGAAACAATGATAGGATTTTGAGGACTCAGCTCTGATTTCTTAAATCTTGCCCAAATTCCTGTCTAAAGGGCCTAGAGAGTCATGCCTACAAATCATAAATTCTCATCAGATGGGTTTTATTTAACCCGATATATCTTGACTTACTTTCCAGTCTGACTCTGGCATAACAAGGAAGAAAATGAAAATGTTTTACCCAAAATATATTTCCTTGCCATACCTTGAAATTGCCCTGCAA
Organism: Rhinopithecus bieti; assembly: GCF_001698545.2. Classification (NCBI taxonomy): domain Eukaryota; kingdom Metazoa; phylum Chordata; class Mammalia; order Primates; family Cercopithecidae; genus Rhinopithecus; species Rhinopithecus bieti. Next base: position 397 of record NW_016887331.1, on the reverse strand, counting down.
AGTCTCTTGTGGGAAAATCCACATTCTTTAATGAGGATTTTCCCCTTTCCCCTTTGTTTTCCTTCCTTCCTTGTCCAGTTCCAAGAGATAATCAGCTAAGAGCCAGGCACCCTTTTAAGTCTGATAAGAAACATTTTACCACCTGCTGTCTGAAGTCTGCTATCTGAGAGCTTCTTCTGCACAATAAAATTTAGTCCCCACAGTCCTTTATCTTCACCTGAACATTTCCTTTCTGTTGATCCCAGGTCTTCAGATAAACTCATCTTATTGTCAACCAGAAAATGTTTAAATTTACCTATAGTCTGGAAGCCTCTGCTTTGAGTTGTCCTGCCTTTCTAAACCAGACCAATGTATTTCTTAAATGTATTTGATGTCTTATGCCTCCCTAAAATATATA
>NW_016887330.1:0-698 GCF_001698545.2 Rhinopithecus bieti | reverse complement strand
ACAAAGCAGTTTCTCAGAAAGCTTCTTTCTTGTATTTCTCCAGGGATATTTCCTTTGTCACAATAACCTTCAATGTTCCCTGAAATATCCCATTGCATATTCCAAGAAAACAGTGTTAGCAAACTTCAGAATGGAAAATACAGTGTAACTCTGTGAGATGAATTCACATATCACAAAACAGTTTCTCAGAAAGTTCCTTTTGTTTTTTTCTATGAGGATAATTCGTTTATCACCATAGGCTACAATGCACTCCCAAATATCCTGTTGCAGATTCCATGAAAACAGTGTTATCAAACTGCTACATGCAAATAAATGTGTAACTCTGTGAGATAAATTCACACATCACAAAGAACTCTCTCAGAAAGCTTCTTTGTAGTTTTATCAGAGGATATCTTCTTTGTCACCATTGGCATCAATATGATCCAAAATCTCCTCTCTCAGATTCCACAAAACAGTGCTAAAACTGATCCATGAAAAGCATCGTGCAATGCTATGAGATGAATTAACACATCACAAACTTCAGAAACTTCTTTCTAGTTTTATATGAGGATATTTTCATTGTCACCATAGGCTTCAATATGGTCTGAAATATCCCATAGCAGATTCCAAGAAAAGAGTGTTAGCAAACTGCTCAATGAAAAGAAGAGTTTAACTCTGTGAGATGAATTCACACATCACTATGCAGTTGCACAGAAGGA
>NW_016887329.1:0-1372 GCF_001698545.2 Rhinopithecus bieti | reverse complement strand
AATTCTTTTCCTAGCAAGGAATATTAATATTATTACCCTGGGAAAGGAATGCATTACTTGGGGAGGTCTATAAATGGCCACTCTGGGAATGTCTGTCTTATGTGGTTGAGATAAGGACTGAGATATGCCCTGGTCTCCTGCAGTACCCTCAGGCTTACTAGGGTTGGGAAAACTCCATCCTGGTAAATTTGTGGTCAGACCGGTTCTCTGCTCTCGAACCCTGTTTTCTGTTGTATAAGATGTTTATCAAGACAATACGTACACTCTGAACATAGACCCTTGTCGGTAGTTCTGCTTTTGCCCTTTGCCTTGTGATCTTTGTTGGACCCTTATCAGTAGTTCTGCTTTTGCCCTTTGTCCTGTTCCTTCAGAACCATGTGATCTTTGTTAGACCTTTACTAGTAGTTTTGCTTTTGCTTTTGAAGCATGTGATCTTTGTACCTACTCCCTGTTCTTACACCCCTCCTCTTTTGAAACCCTTAATAAAACTTGCTGGTCTGAGACTCAGGTGGGCATCATGGTCCGACTGATATGTGATGTCAGCCCCGGCTGCCCAGTTGTAAAATTCCTCTCTTTGTACTGTCTCTCTTTATTTCTCAGCTGGCCGACACTTACATTGAAATATTGGGGTGGGTTCCTCCAATAATAAAAGACTAGGGTCTAAGGGCCAGTCTTTTCCCGGGCTGTGTAAATGGCACTCTTGGTCAAGCCAATCCCCTGGACCCTATGTACATCAATCACTGGCTCCTCAAGCCTCTGTACAAAACTGATTGCATTCTGTCACAACCCGGAGACTTTCTCTTGGGCGACCTGCTTTCTCAGCATGAGGAAGCCTTTGCTCTTTCTCTTTTTTTTCTCTATTAAACTTTCCTTTCCTAAACCCACTCCTTGTGTGTGTTTGTGTCCTGAGTTCTTTTGGTGTGAGACAAAGAACCAGGGTATATACCCCAGACAATGGAGTCATTTCATTAGCAGCCACTGATAATCATTGAATAGATTTATTAATTCATTAGGCATTATGAAATAATGGTATTCCAAGTCTAACAAAATATTTTCATTGGTCTTCCTTTACTAGCTGAATCACTTAAGCAGTCTTCATGTTGCTGCCTCTTTAGCTATTTTGGTTGCCTGAAGCTTTCTCTAACAGATCCTCAGAAATGGTCCCTGGAAATAGTGTTTCCCAAATCCTCGTTTGTTTGCCAAAGTGTGTTTGCTGCCTTAATACTTGAATATCAGCTGAGCTGGATTTAAAATTCTTGGCTCACATTTTGAGTATTCTAAATGTTACTCCATTGATTTCTGGCATGAAACACTGATGTTGAAAGTCTGGTGGCATTCTAATTTTCTTTTTCTTTTCTTTTCTTTTTTTTTT
>NW_016887328.1:0-935 GCF_001698545.2 Rhinopithecus bieti | reverse complement strand
TCCCTTTACTTTAGAGCACTTCCAAGCCTTGCATTGAAGTTTCTGTAGCCAGAGCTGTGATTTTTTTGAGTAAAATTTACTTTTAACTTTTTTAAGGAGTAGAATAAGACAAATATTCTTGTCCCTTTTTCTTAATAAATATGAAGGCACTTGGTCGCTAATGAGAATCCTTGTTTTACTTCAGAGACACTTTGGATTACAACCAGAAAGACCTTTTAAAAGACACAGTGAAAATGTAGATACTCTTTTGAACAGATAATTAAACAAAAGAATTATCAGCTACTGGAGTTCAAGGAAGGAAAAGATCACTGATTGGGAGCAATTGGTAAAACTCAATTTAGCAAATATTGGGCTGTGGTTTGAAGGAAGGGTAGAATTTGAGTAGGTAGAGGAAGGGAAATTACCCATATAGGGTAAGAGTGTGGAGAAAGATGTGGAAGTGGTAGTGGGAATGAGTGAAAGAATTCAAAGGACAGAGAGTAGACTATTTTGACTTATAGGAGAAGAAAAGACTGGATAGATGGGTGGGGCAAATTATTTTGCTTCTTACTTTTTTGTATAGTAATTAGTATTTTGGGCATGCCAGGCTAGCGGTATGAAGTTGGGATTATTGTCCAGATGTTGGCCATCATTCAAACTGTATTTTGGATCTATCTTCCTAGTTGTTGAACTGTTATAACGTCAGAGCTGGCAGGGTCTTTAGAGATTTTAGTACAACTACTTCACTTTATAGATCTGGAAACCAGAGCCCAGAGAGAAATGACTTGTTCAAGTTCACAGAGTAAGTCAGGCGTTTTAATCCAAATATAGCATTGGGCCTTAATGGTGTAATTAACTTGCCAAATACTAAAGAGAAGAGGGATGTCAAATAGCTGAGTATGTTACTGTATTTCCTTTCTCATAAAAATCCTGTGCATCTGTAAAGATGTTCCTTT
>NW_016887327.1:0-836 GCF_001698545.2 Rhinopithecus bieti | reverse complement strand
GGAGGAAGAATTCCCAAGCCAGAGGTTTCCAGGTGAGTTAATATGTACTGCACAGAGTCACATCAGGGGATTTGTTGTTTCCCAGTAGTTAATTCAGGGATTGGCAACTTTGGAACATTTTCAAGAACATTTCCATAGGGGTCCTAACTTCTGGAAGTGATGGAGAATACTGATTCCTAAATCAAACCTCCAGATACTACTCACAAAAAATTTATTCTTTTGAATCATTTTTTGAATGTTTACTATTCTTACACCTGCCAATAGTTCAGTCTTTGCCCACCTCAACTTTACTATTTTGGTTATTTTCTCAAAGCACTTTCAGTATCCCATCTTAACCTCCATTGTTTTGTGTTTATTCTGTGGTCATAATTTTTTATACACTCATTTTAATCTCAGCAAATAAGTTTTGAGTACTTGCTGTGTGCTGAGGACAATGAAAAAAATTAGGCTGCTCTGGGTGTGGTAGCTCACACCTATAATCCCAGCACAGGTCGAGGTGGGCAGATCACTTGAGGTCAGGAGTTCGAGAACAGCCTGACCAACATAATGAAACCCCATCTGTACTAAAATACAAAATTACCTGGGCATGGTGGCAGGTGCCTGTAATCCCAGCTACTTGGGAGGCCGAGGCAGGAGAATCACTTGAACCCGGGAGGCAGAGGTTGCAGTGAGCTGAGATTGTGCCACTGTACTCCAGCCTGGGTGACAGAGCGAGACTCTGTCTCAAAATAAGTAAATAAATATATATGTAAAAAAATTATGTCTCTAAGTATATATACTTATATGTTTATGTGTATTAAGTGTTCTGTGGTTTTGAAGACTATGAAAGAAATTAC
>NW_016887326.1:0-238 GCF_001698545.2 Rhinopithecus bieti | reverse complement strand
GGATCAAACCAGACCAGACCGGATCAAACCAGTTCAGTCCGGATGAAACCAGACCAGACCGGATCAAACCAGTTCAGTCCGGATGAAACCAGACCAGACCGGATCAAACCAGACCGGATCAAACCAGATGAAACCAGACAAAACTAGACCAGACCGGATCAAACCACATCAGACCAGATCAAACCAGACCAGGCCGGATCAAACCAGACCAGGCCGGATCAAACCAGACGAAACCAGA
>NW_016887325.1:0-836 GCF_001698545.2 Rhinopithecus bieti | reverse complement strand
CAGAAATAATGCCCCACATCTGCAACCATCTGATTTTGACAAACCTGACAAAACAAGAAATGATTCCCTATTTAATAAATGGTATTGGGAAAACTGGCTAGCCATATACAGAAAACTGAAACTGGGCCCTTACCTGACACCTTATACAAAATTAAATCAAGATGGATTAAAGACTTAAACATAAGACCTAACACCATAAAACCCTAACCTAGGCAATACCCTTAAGGACATAGGCCTGGGCATACACTTCATGACTAAAACACCAAAAGCAATGACAACAAAAGCCAAAATTGACAAATGGGATCTAATTAAACTAAAGCGCTTCTGCACAGCAAAAGACACTATCATCAGAGTGAACAGGCAACCTACAGAATGGGAGAAAATTTTACAATATATCCATCTGACAAAGGGCTAATATCCAGAATCTACAAGGAACTTAAACAAATTTACAACAACAATTTAAAAAACCATCAAAAGTGGGCAAAGGATATGTATGAACAGACATTTCTCAAAAGAAGACATTTATGTGGCCAACAACCATATGAAAAAAAGCTCATCAACGGTCATTAGAGAAATGCAAATCAAAACTACAATGAGATACCATCAAAGGAGACAAAGAAGGGCATCACATAATGTTAAAGGGATCAATGCAACAAGAAGAGCTAACTATCCTAAATATATATGCACCCAATATAGGAGCACTCAGATTCATAAAGCAAGATCTCATCTCACGCCAGCTAGATTTGCAATCATTAAAAGTCATAAAACAACAGATGCTGGAGAGGATATGGAGAAATAGGAACACTTTTACATTGTTCATGGGAGTGTAAATTAGT
>NW_016887324.1:0-236 GCF_001698545.2 Rhinopithecus bieti | reverse complement strand
ATGTGTGTGGTGTGTGTATGTGTGTGTGTGTGTGTGTATGTGTGTGGTGTGTGTGTGTGTATGTGTATGTGGTGTGGTGTGTGTGTGTGTGTATTGTGTGGTGTGTATGTGGTGTGTGTGTATGTGTGTGGTGTGTGTGTATTGTGTGGTGTGTGTGTTGTTTTGTGTGTGTAGTGTGTGTGTATGTGTGTGCTGTGTGTGTGTATGTGTGTGGTGTGTGTATTGTGTGGTGTGTA
>NW_016887323.1:0-698 GCF_001698545.2 Rhinopithecus bieti | reverse complement strand
TGTAACCACAGAATGTTTTGTAACTTTTACAAATATATTCATTTGTAATGTTATTATCAAAATATTCATTGGGGATTACACAATAAAGCAAGTCTTCAACATCTACATAACATATGAGAATGTTATTGGTACTTAATGAAAGCCTATCTTTAAAAGAAGTAGGCATTCCTTGAGGGAAAAGTGTTACGCAATTGAGAATTTTGATTATCCTTATTGCTTTACTGTGATTCACCACTAAAACTGATTTCTTAGTAAAATATTGCTTCACTTTGATTTCAGGAGTCTTCCTTACATCACTGAATAATGAATGAGGATGAGAGAGAGAAAGAGAAGAGGTATGCATTCATAACTGACTGACATTTCTGTCAAAGCCCTCTCCCTCGTGCTCTGTTCCCATTTCACATCTAGCAAAATGCTACTTCCTCAGGGAAGCCTAATTCACTCAGAGAAATGTCGTTTCTCCAGTGTTGTTGTTTTTTTTTTTCATAACTCTCAGCCCCAACTCTATTATAATACTTAGCACATTACCTATTTACCTGACAGCCCTCTTCCTCAAACTGTGTCCTCCATGCCTTGCACAGTGCCTGCCCAGAGCTGACTCTAATGGTTGTCAAATGACTGACAAGTATACAGTCCCTGATATTTTAGAAGACTATTTTGAGCCTTGGCTTGCCTACAGCTTAAATTCATTTGTGTTT
>NW_016887322.1:0-841 GCF_001698545.2 Rhinopithecus bieti | reverse complement strand
GACTTGAGACGTTTTCTGCATAAATCTCTCCCTTTGAATTACACAAGCCTGCACTTCTCCTGAAGTCATTGTCAAACGTGATTTGGCTGTGAAGTCATTGTTTGCTCCAAAGGAGATCAGTAAGTTGAACAACGGATGCTTGGTGAACAGCAACATTATTCTTGAAATGTATCATATATAAAGTCAGGAGATATTGTATAAGCATCAGTAAGTATTGCAACAGGTCTAAAGTATCTAAACATTTAAAATTTTGACCCACTTCATATTAGAATTACAATCAGATAAAAAACGTTCACCTTTGGTTCTTGGGTACTTGGGCACAGTGCATTTTCGTGTATGTCCGAGTTTTCATTTTGCTCCTAAGAAATGTCTTCCTTGGGCTCTATGGATTTACGGTCATTACCACAAAATCACAGAAAGCATCTCATACAAAACAAACATTTCCACAGTCATATTCAGATGTGTTTCAGAGGTTTGGCCCTCACTCGATAAATTTCACAGATGGCAAATGAAGCTGTCCAGATTTTATACAAGCAAAACCAATCTTCCTCACCTCTAAACTTGGTTCTGAATAAAGCTGGAAAATTACTAACAGTTTGGAGTTGTAGCCCTTATAAGAACTGAACTCCCACTGAGATCAAAGCTGTAAGCCAAGGCACCAAGATTGGGCCCTAAATTACCACTTTTCAATACACACACTCCAAACCAAATGGGGAACAAAAGTCAAGCCAGTGAGTTCCGGCACCCAAAGGCAGAGAGATAAGCATGCTAAGTGGCATGCCATTGTTTGTTAGATGCAAGGTTTTGAAACATAACTCTGAGCTGAAGTTTAAAGGAGAAA
>NW_016887321.1:0-951 GCF_001698545.2 Rhinopithecus bieti | reverse complement strand
CGAGTTATGGATGCGGCAAATCAACATGGCACATGTATAAATATGTAACAAACCTGCACGTTGTGCACATGTACCCTAGAACTTAAAGTATGATTTAAAAAAATTTTTTTTAGACATTCTAATAGGTGTGTAGCAGCGTCTCGTGATGGTTTGTTGTTGTTGGTGGTGGTGGTGGTGTGTGTGTGTGTTTGAGATGGAGTCTCACTCTGTTGACCAGGCTGCAGTGGCGTGATCTCGGCTCACTGCAACCTCCACCTCCCAGGTTCAAGCAGTTCTCCTGCCTCAGCCACCCGAGTAGCTGGGATTATAGGCACCCACCACCATGCCTGGCTAGTTTTGTTTCTTTTAGTAGAGACGGAGTTTCGCCATGTTGGCCGGGCTGGTCTCAAACTCCTGACCTCAAGTAATATGCACACCTCAGCCTCCCAAAGTGCTGGGATTACAAGGGTGAGCCACCATGCCTGGCCTTTCGTGTTTTAATATGAATTTTCCCAATGGCTAATGATGTTGAGTATCTTTTCACACGCTAATTTGTAAATACTCTGGCAATTATTTATTGGGTTGTTCATTTTCTTACTTTGAGTTCTGAGAGTTCTTTATATATTCTGGATACAAGTCTTCTGTTAGATATGTGACTTGCAAATATCTTTTCTCACTCTATTGCTTATCTTCTTATTTTATAGTACCTTTTGAAGAGCAGGAATTTTAATTTTAATGAAGTCCAATTTATCAATTTCTTTTATAAATCAGGCTTTTGGTGTTGTATCTAAGAAATATTTTCTAACTCAAGGTCATAAAGCTTTTGTTCTACATTTTCTCAAATCTTTATATATTTAGCTCTCATATTTAGTTTTATGATCTAGGTTGAGTTAATTTTAGTTATCACTCAAGGTATAAATCAACATTCATATTTTACTTTTGGATATGGATAGCCACTGATTCCAGGACCAT
>NW_016887320.1:0-839 GCF_001698545.2 Rhinopithecus bieti | reverse complement strand
CATAATGGTTGAACTAATTTATACTCCTACCAACAGTGCAAAAGCGTTCCTATTCCTCCACATGCTCTCCAGCATGTGTTGTTTCCTGACTTTTAATGATCGCCGGTCTAACTGGCATGAGATGGCATCTCATTGTGGTTTTAATTTGCATTTCTCTAATGACCAGTGATGATGAGCTTTTTTTCATATGTTTGTTGGCTACATAAATGTCTTCTTTTGAGAAGTGTCTGTTTATAACCTTTGCTCACTTTTGATGGGGTCGTTTGTTTCTTATAAATTTGTTTAAGTTCTTTGTAGATTCTGGATATTAGCCGTCAGATGGATAGATTGCAAAAGTTTTCTTCCATTCTGCAGGTTGCCCCTCTACTCTGATTATAGTTTCTTTTGCTGTGCAGAAATTCTTTAGTTTAATTAGATCGCATTTGTCAAATTTGGCTTTTGTTGCTGTTGCTTTTGGTGTTCTAGTAATGAAGTCTTTGCCCATGCCTATGTCCTGAATAGTATTGCCTAGGTTGTCTTCTAAACAAATTTCTCTCAGGGCCCCATACTTGACACACACAGTAAGGGGCCTATTTCCCAAATAACATTATTCATGGTCCTTAAGTTTTGCCTATGATTCAGTATGGAATTCTAAATTGTGTATTTGTTCAGAATTCTATGTAAATAGTGTATTGCATTTAAGACCCCAATGACATGTCATTTGACTTCTTTAAGGATAAATTTTACCATGAGTGAACTTCCTATTTCTCCTAAATTGGGATAAAACTGAAATGTCAGGTGTGTTACATATAACACTACACTGCTTATGACAAAATGATTAATTGTAAATTCTATCCTTT
>NW_016887319.1:0-839 GCF_001698545.2 Rhinopithecus bieti | reverse complement strand
AGACTTAAAAAATCTAACTTTCACTTCATGTTTAAATAAGACTGCCATGACATGACTCAAATGAGACTCAGAGAATACTTTCCATTCATTTCAAAACTTGATCCATTTCATTCAATAAATCATCTGACCTGCACCTAGCCATTTTCCTGCTCTACCCCGCTCTCTCCCTAGAATACTTCTCCTTGCTTCAGCAAGCTTGACGCCATCTACCCTCTTGGATCTCTTTGTCAGCAGCCACACCCAAAATGGTTTTTTTGTACACTAATTAGTCGAATTCACCACTGCTTGCAAGATACGAATTCTTGCAGACTATTCCCCTCATGAGAAAGTATGCCTCTCCATAAGAGGCTCCAGCTGCTGAGCATAGAATTTTGAGTAAATCCAAAACTTCGACAAGTGTTTGACAATTCAGTTTTCATTTGGAAGACAAATCTTACTACATTTAGTCACAGCAAAACACTACTAACAGTTTACTGTTTATGGGTATTATTTAGGGTAGTCACAAAATAGAAACAAATAATCTGACGTCAGTCAGCATAGATCAGAGTATGAAATTTTACGATCTTTTAATAAGAAATGGAAGGGGTTACTTAGTAGTTTTAAGGTTTAATGACAAAACTAGAAAATAATTGTACCTAGCAATTTAGTAAGTCAAACCCAAACGCCTTACCATCAAAGGCCTAGTACCCGTTGGACACCGATGCCCACCGACTTCTTCAGCTGTACCTGCTGCCTCTCATTTTAACCCATTAAAATACTAAAGTTGTTCTCCTTGTAGAGGTCTTTCACCTCCTTGGTTAGGTCTATTCCTAAGTATTTTATTTCATTTTATTTTATTT
>NW_016887318.1:0-701 GCF_001698545.2 Rhinopithecus bieti | reverse complement strand
AAAAAAAAAAAAAAAAGACACATAGAGAAAGAACAGTGGGCCCAGGGGACCTGCGCTCAGCATAGGGAGGATCCCTGCCCACCAGCTGGCACTGGTCTCTGAGTTCCCTCAGTATTTATTGATCATTATCTCTACCATCTGGGAGAGGGATGTGGCAGGACAATAGGGTGATAGTGGGGAGAGGGTCAGCACATGTGAGCAAAGATGTTTGTGTGATAAATAAGTTTAAGGAAAGGTGCTGTGCTTTGATGTGGGAGTACACAAACATCTCAGTGCATTAAAGAGCAGTATTGCCACTAGCACGGCTCACCTCTGGCCCTAAGGCAGTTTTCTCCTATCTCAGTAAATAGAACATACAATTGGGTTTTACACGGAGACATTCTATTCCCAGGGATGAGCAGGGGACAGATGCCTTCCTCTTTTCTCAACTGCAAAGAGGCACAGACCCTTTAAGGTCAGGTCTTTCCCTTCCCAGGAGGCCATATCTCAGGCTATCGCAGGGGGGAAAACCTTGGACAACACCTGGCTTTCCTCGGCAGAGGTCCCTGCGGCCTTCCCTTCTGCAGTGTATTGTGTCCCTGGGTACCCGACCTTAGAGAATGGTGATGACTTTTAACAAGCATACTGCCTTCAAGCACTTCTTTAACAAGGCACATCCTGCACAGCCCTAAATCCATTAAACCTTGAATCAACACAGCACA
>NW_016887317.1:0-702 GCF_001698545.2 Rhinopithecus bieti | reverse complement strand
AAGAGCCACAAGGCAGGACCCTCCATTAGAAATGCTTATAGAAGGACCCCTAGTATGAGGTAATCCCCTCCAGGAAACCAAGCCCCAGTGCTCAGCAGGAAAACAGAATAGGGAACCTCACGAGGACACACTTTCCTCCCCTCCAGATGGCTAGCCGCCGAAGAAGGAACAATACTTTTGCCTGCAGCTAACCAATAGAAATTACTTAAAACCCTTCACCAAACTTTTCACTTAGGCATTGACAGCACCCATCAGATGGCCAAATTATTATTTACTGGACCAAGCCTTTTCAAAACTATCAAGCAGATAGTCAGGGCCTGTGAAGTGTGCCAAAGAAATAATCCTGTGCACTGCAGACCATACATTTCAATCCCTGTATCTTTAACCTCCTTGTTAAGTTTGTCTCTTCCAGAATTGAAGCTGTAAAACTACAAATGGTTCTTCAAATGGAGCCCCAGATGTAGTCCATGACTAAGATCTACTGCAGACCCCTGGACCGGCCAGCTAGCCTGTGCTCCCACGTTAATGACATCGAAGACACCCCTCCTGAGGAAATCTCAACTGCATAACCCCTACTACACCCCAATTCAGGAGGAAGCAGTTAGAGTGGTCGTCACCCAACCTCCCCAACAGCACTTGGGTTTTCCTGTTGAGAGGGGGGGAATGAGAGACAGGACTAGCTGGATTTCCTAGGCCGACTAA
>NW_016887316.1:0-699 GCF_001698545.2 Rhinopithecus bieti | reverse complement strand
TAAATGCCCCTGTCTGACAGTTTTGAAGAGAGCAGTGGATCTCCCAGCAGAGAGGTTGAGCTCTGAGAACAGACAGACTGTCTTCTCAAGTGGGTCCCTGAACCCTGAGTACCCTAACTGGGAGACATCCCCACTAGGTGCAGACCAACACCTCACACCTCACACGGCGGGGTACACCTCTGAGATGAAGATTCCAGAGCAAGAATCAGACAGCAACACTCCCTGTTCAGCAATATTTTATCTTCTGCAGCCTCCGCTGCTGATACCCAGGCAAACAGGGTCTGGAGTGGACCTCAGGCAAACTCCAATAGACATGCAGCTGAGGGTCCTGACTGTTAGAAGGAAAATAACAAACAGAAAGGACATCCACACCAAAACCCCATCAGTATGTCACCATCATCAAAGACCAAAGGCAGATAAAACCACAAAGATGGGGAAAAGCAGTGCAGAAAAGCTGGAAATTCAAAAAATCAGTGCGCATCTCCCCTCCAAAGGAATGCAGCTCATCGCCAGCAATGGAACAAAGCTAGAAGGAGAACGACTTTGACGAGTTGAGAGAAGAAGGCTTCAGGTGATCAAATTTCTCATAGTTAAGAGGGGAACTACGTAACCAGCGCAAAGAAACTAAAAAACCTTGAAAAAAGAATGGAAGAATGGATAACTAGGATAACAAATGCAGAGAAGACCTTAAAAGAACTG
>NW_016887315.1:0-235 GCF_001698545.2 Rhinopithecus bieti | reverse complement strand
ATATATGTGTGTATATATGTGTGTGTGTGTGTGTGTATGTGTGTGTGTGTATATATGTGTGTGTGTGTGTGTTATGTGTGTGTGTGTGTATATGTGTGTGTGTATGTATATGTGTGTGTGTGTATATATGTGTGTGTATATATGTGTGTGTGTGTATGTGGGTGTGTGTATGTGTATGTGTGTGTCTGTGTGTGTGTGTATATATATGTGTGTGTGTGTGTGTGTGTGTGTGTAT
>NW_016887314.1:0-272 GCF_001698545.2 Rhinopithecus bieti | reverse complement strand
GGATCACGAGGTCAGGAGATCAAGACCATCCTGGCTAACATGGTGAAACCCCGTCTACCAAAAAATACAAAAAAAAAAAAAAAAAAAAAAATAAAAAGAAAAAAACTAGCCGGGCGTGGTGGCGGGCGCCTGTAGTCCCAGCTGCTTGGGAGGCTGAGGCAGGAGAATGCCATGAACCCGGGAGGCGGAGCTTGCAGTGAGCCGGGATCGCGCCACTGCGTCCCAGCCTGGGAGACAGAGGGAGACTCTGTCTAAAAAAAAAAAAAAAGAAT
>NW_016887313.1:0-237 GCF_001698545.2 Rhinopithecus bieti | reverse complement strand
GAAGTCACATGCCCAGTCCTTCATTTACCTAAAATGTGTTTTTTAATTAAAGAACTAGATATAGGGAAGACTCACTGCATAGCATGTGCTTAAAGCATAGCTCTGGATGTTATAAGTAAAACTGAAGCATGCATTGTGAAAATTAAAATAACATTCAGAGAAAATACTTAAAGAAATAATAAAATTCTATCAAAAGGAGATGCTCAGAGCATATAGGCTTTATCCAATTGAGGAAAA
>NW_016887312.1:0-843 GCF_001698545.2 Rhinopithecus bieti | reverse complement strand
GTGCTGGGAGAACTTCTGCTCTCTTCAGAGCTGTCAGAGAGGGACATTTACATCTGCAGAGGTTTCTGCTGCCTTTTGTTTAGCTATACCCTGTCCCCAGAAGGGGAGTCTTTAGAGGCAGGCAGGCCTCCTTGAGCTGCAGTGGGCTCCACCAAGTTCAAGCTTCCCAGCCTTTCTTTACCTACTTAAGCCTTAGCAATGGCGGGCGCCCCTCACCCAGCCTCACTGCTGCCTTGCAGTTCGATCTCAGACTGCTGTGCTAGCAATGAGGGAGGCTCCATGGGTGTGGGACCCTCCCAGCCAGGCGCAGGATATAATCTTCTGGTGTGCTGTTTGCTAAGACCCTTGGTAAAGTGCAGTATTAGGGTGTGAGTGACCAGATTTTCCAGGTGTTGTGTTTCACGGTTTCCCTTGGCTAGTAAAGGGAATTCCTTTCTCGCTTGTGCTTCCCAGGTGAGGTGGTGCCTCGCCCTGCTTCGACTCTCACTCGTTGGGCTATGCCCTCTGTCCTGCACCCACTGTCCGACACGCCCCAGTGAGATGAACCCGGTACCTCAGTTGGAAATGCAGAAATCACCCATCTTCTGTGTCGCTCACGCTGGGAGCTGGAGGCTGGAGCTGTTCCTATTCGGCCATCTTGGCACCGACTATCTACCTTCCCCAGTAGTACTGCTTTAATTAGTTACTGATGTCTTTTCCAGATGATTGTTATTGTTACTGACTTTGTTCATAACCCCAGTACTAGAGATAATTTCATAGTCAATTTCAAAGAAGATTAGAACATTTTGGTTCATTAATAGATTGAAAGAGAGACCACTGGCCAAATCCAGAATATTTACAAAG
>NW_016887311.1:0-238 GCF_001698545.2 Rhinopithecus bieti | reverse complement strand
TGGTAGCAAAAGTAGAAGTAGCCCCTTCTACTTTCCGTCTTTGTAATTTTGAATACTGCAGATCACGGTCCCCAGCCTTTTTGGCACCAGAGACCAGCATCTTGGAAGAAAATTTTTCCATGGATGTGGGCTGGGTGTGGGGACGGTTTTGCGATGAAATCATTCCATCTCAGATCATCAGGCATTAGATTCTCCTAAGGAGCGTGCAACCTAGACCCCTGGCATGCTCAAGCAGTAA
>NW_016887310.1:0-701 GCF_001698545.2 Rhinopithecus bieti | reverse complement strand
GAAAGCTTCTTCCAGGTTTTATCTGAAGATATCTCCTTTTCAACATAGTCCTGAATGTGCTCCTGAAAGTCCCTTCGTGGATCCGTCCATGACAGTTTCCAAGCTGCGTAATGTAAAGAAAGCTTTATTTATGTGAGATGATTACACATATCACAGAGTATTTTCCTAGAAAGCTTCTTTCCAGTTTTGTCTGGGGCTATTTCCCTTTCACCATCGGCATCAACATGCTCCCGAATATCACTTGGTTATTATTTCTCCAAAAGTGTTTCCCCGACGTTGTACGGGAAGAGAGGTATAACACTGTGAGTGGAATGCACACGTCACAAAGCAGTTCCTCGGAAAGCTTCTCTCCAGTTTCGGTCTGAACATATTTCCCTTTACACCGTAAGCCTCTAAGTGCTCCCAAATATCCCATCACATGCTAAACATACACAGGGTTAGAAAACTGCTCAATGAAAGGAGAGGCTTGACTCAGCGAGAGGAATGAAGATGACACAGAGCAGTTTCACAAAGCTTTCTTCTGGATTTTACCTGAGGATATTTCTTTCTCCGTATTCTAAGGATCTTTCCCAAATATCCTTCCTCAGATTCCAAAAAAATAGTGATTTCCCGCTGCTCAACCCAAAGAATGGTTTAACTCTATTAGTCGAATGCACAGATCGCAAGTCAGTTGCACAGGAAGTTTCTCTGCAGGTTTCATT
>NW_016887309.1:0-843 GCF_001698545.2 Rhinopithecus bieti | reverse complement strand
AGCTGTCATGAGCAACACCAGTCGAACACAGCCACCCACCTGGGGACAGATCAAGAAGCTGTCACAGATGGCAGAAGAAAACCTGAGGGAAGTGGGACCGCCAGTCACAATGAGTAATTTAATGGTAGCTACGATAGCGGTTATCACCACTGCTGTAAGTATTCCTTCAATAAGGGCTGACACAGAGAACAATTATACTTATTGGGAATATTTATCAATCTTAGCTGGCAATAATGCCTAGATGTAATCACTCTATGACACAGTTACACATGCTTTCTGATCTCAGTATTTACCATAATAAATCTGCTCCTATAATTAAGGCATACTGCCCTCAAAACCTATTGGTAAACAAAATTGAACCTGGCCAGAAAAAAAGAATGTACTTGTTTAGGAGGATTTCATTGCAGAACAGGCAGAGGTGCTGCACAATGATTCTTATGGAATCATTATTAATTGGTCCACTAAGTGTATGTTTAGCTTGAATTGCACCTCTTAGTCTGCATGCCACGGCCACACTATGTTCAGCTGATCTGAACAAAATGGTCAGAGGGTAGAAATGATAAGAAATACAGCAAAAGTTCCTATTATCTGGAACCATGGCAGTATAGTGGCACCTCAACCTCAAATGATATGGCCCTTTGTAGGAGCTAAATATAAGGATTTGTGGAAACTATTAATAGCTCTTAATCAGATCAAAATTTGGGAAAGAATAAAAAAGTATCTAGAAAGACACGCTACAAACTTGTCTTTGGATATTGCAAAATTAAAAGAACAAATATTTAAAGCTTCCCAGGCACAACTGACCTTAATGCCGAGAACTGGAGTGCTTAAAGGAGCTGCAGA
>NW_016887308.1:0-238 GCF_001698545.2 Rhinopithecus bieti | reverse complement strand
AAGGCCACCAATCCAATCCTAATAGATCAAAACACCACTCTTATGACCTCATTTAACCTTACTTATCTCCTAAAACCCCTGTCTCCAAATATAGTCACACTAAGGGTTAGGCTTCAACATGAATTTGTGCGGGAGGGTGGTCACAATTCAGTCCATAGAAAATAGGATATGGAATAGGAAAGAGAGGAGTCAAAGATGACTCTAGTGTTTAGTCTGATTTGCTGGAAGAATATAAATT
>NW_016887307.1:0-839 GCF_001698545.2 Rhinopithecus bieti | reverse complement strand
GGCTTCCCAAAGTGCTGGGATTACAGGCATGAGCCACTGTGCCTGGCCTAAATCTCTTTTCTTTATAAATTACCCAGTCTCAGGTAGTTCTTTATAGCAGACTGCAAATGGACTAATACAGTTGACTTCTAGGTGTTCTTGGATTTATCTTGGTCTTTGCAGTTTTAAGTATATATGTTTTTTAGTTTTTTTCACATATTTTAAAATTTCTAGATATTACTAAAGTCTGTTGGTTTCTGCAGCAGGACTGCAATCTTTTACTACAGTCAACAAAGCATAGCATGACAATCTTGTTTTACACACGCACCGCTGTTTTCAAGGCTGTATTTGCATGTATTTCTGTTTTTTTCCTGGTCTTCAGGGGTCAAGAAATGGTTTTCTTGGGGCAAAGAGCTTTGGTCAGCTTTGCAGACCACCCAGTCTCAGTTACAAATACAGACTCTGCTCCTGCACCTTAAAAGTTAGTCACATAGTGAGACCGTATCCCTATAGAAAGTCAAAAAATTAGCCAGGCATGGTGGCACACACCTGTGGTTCCTGCTACATGGGAGGCTGAGGTGGGAGGGTGGCCTCCTGGGGAGTTCAAGGCTACAGTGAGCTATGATTGCACCACTGCACTCCAGCCTGGGTGACAGAGTCAAACCTTGTCTCACAAAAAAGAAAATATGATAAACTCAGGCTCTTTCATTTGGCCTATACACATTTATTGATCACCTGTTGTGTGCCACATGCTGTTCCGTGAATGAGGAGTATAAAGAAATTCAGTAATGGTTATGGTGACTCACATCTGTAGTCCCATTACTTTGGAAGGCTGAAGTGGGAGGATCACTTGAGCCCAG
>NW_016887306.1:0-237 GCF_001698545.2 Rhinopithecus bieti | reverse complement strand
CAAACAAAAAACAAAACAAAACAAAACAAAACAAAAGTGTGTACAAGCATCTTTTCATATAATGATTTCTTTTCCTCTGCATAGATACTCAGTAGTGGGATTGCTGGATCAAATGATAGATCTACTTTTAGTTCTTTAAGGAATCTCCACACTGTTTTCCACAGAGGTTTGTACTAGTTTATATTCCCGTCAGCAGTGTAAAAAGTGTTCCCTTTTCACCACATCTACACCAACATC
>NW_016887305.1:0-837 GCF_001698545.2 Rhinopithecus bieti | reverse complement strand
CCCAGTGCTGGGGTACGGGATCCTCTTCCTGACAGTGCAGAGTGTGGGATCACTTGTAAGATCCCATATGGAGGCAGGGGTTGGGTGTTGGCCTGCGCTGGGGCCAGCGTCCTCAGGAAGGTGTCTTGTTGGAGGAGGTGGCGGCAGCCACCCCATTCTTCTTGACCGGGGCCTTCAGCAGTGCCAGCTTCTTGGGCAGGCTGCTGCTGGCTTTCATCACCACGTCATGTTCGATCTTCTTCCGGATCCCGACTTCTAGGTTCTTCTTGAGCTTTTGCTGCTGCACAATGCGCGCCTTCTTGGGAGAGATAACACTACCGCCTTTTCTCGGGCCCCGATTCTTTTCAGAGGCCGCCGCTGCCTTTGCTCTTTGCGGGCTTGTGCGCGTGGAACTTGCGCTGCCCCTGCGCCATGATCCGGCACGCCAAGAGAATAAATCTTAAATGTTCTCACCACACACACATACAAAGATATGTGAGGTGATGAATGTGTTAATTGGTTTGATTGTAGCCATCATGAGACAATGTATACATATATAAAATATCACATTATACACTGTAAATATTTATAATTTTGTCAATTATACCTCAGTAAAGGTGGACAAAAGAGACTTTTCTCTTTTATATGGCGATCTATCATGATCCTATGTATTTTCTTTCTCTAAGGTGCTAGAGTTTTCTTAAATCTTTCTTATGCTTTCTCACATTGTCTCTGTTTCTGTTTGTTTCCTTTTCTATTTGTTCATTGCAGCCGATGTTTCACATTGAACGTTTTCATCAAATATCGGACATCCTTGGCTCTCTACTCACATTTAAGAGTGAAGAAAGAACTGTCCAT
>NW_016887304.1:0-696 GCF_001698545.2 Rhinopithecus bieti | reverse complement strand
TATGGTGTAACTTTGTAAGATGAATTCACACATCACAAAACAATTTCTTAGAAAGCTTCTTTCTAGTTTTATATGAGGATATTTCTTTTTTCACCATATTCCTCAATGTGCTTCCAAATATGCCTTTGTAGAGTCCATGAAAACGGTGCTAGCAAACTGCTTAATGAAAAGAGCTGTGTAAAAGTGTGAGATGAATTCACACATCAAAAGCAGTTTCTAAGAACGCTTTTTTTGGTTTTATCTGAGGATATTTAGTTTTCACCATCGGCCTCAAAGTGCTCCCAAATATCTCCTTGAAGATTACATGAAAACAGTTGTAACAAACTGCTCCATGGAAGGAAAGTTGTAACTCTGTGAGACAAATTGACACACCACTAAGAACTTTGCCATAAAGCTTCTTTCTAGGTTTATCTGAGGATATTTCCTTTTCAACATAGGCTTCAATACGATCCAATTCACTAGAGACCTCAAAGCATTCCCAAATATCCCTTTGCAGATTCCATGAAAACAGTGTAAGGAAAGTGAATCACGAAAAGAAATTTTAACGCTGTGAGATGATTTCACACATCACAAAACTTTCTCAGAAAGCTTATTTCCAGTTTTATGTGAGGATATTTCATTTCCCACCATAGGCTTCAAAACGATCCAAAACATCCTTTCTCAGATTCCCCAAAAGAGTGCTACCAATCTGATCCA
>NW_016887303.1:0-699 GCF_001698545.2 Rhinopithecus bieti | reverse complement strand
TTGAGATAGAATCTCACTGTGTTGCCCAGGCTGGAGTGCAGTGGTGTGATCTCGGCTCACTTCAGCCTCCACCTCATGAGTTCAAGCAATTCTCCTACTTCAGCCTCCCAAATAGCTGGGATTACAGGTGTGCGCCACCACGCCCAGCTAATTTTGTATTTTAGTAGAGATAGAGTTTCACCATGTTAGCCATGCCGGTCTCGAACTCCTGACCTCAATTGATCAACCTGCCTTAGCTGCCAAAGCTGCTGGGATTACAGGCATGAGGCACTGCGCCTGGCCCTAAATTTTTTATTTGTTTATTTATTTTGAGACAGGGTCTCACCCTGTTGCCTGGGCTGGAGTGCAGTGTGCAATCTTAGCTCACTGCAGCCTCAACTTCCCAGGCCTACATGATCCTCCCACCTCAGCCTCCCGAGTAGCTGGGACTACAGGTGCATGCCACCACACTCAGCTAGTTTTGTATTTTTTGTGGAGACAGAATCTTGTTATGTTGCCCAGGCTGGTCTTGAACTTCTAGGCTCAAGCAATCTGCCTACCTGGGCCTCCCAAAGTGCTGGGATTACAGGTATGAACTATCCACCTGGATATTTTCTTTTCCTTCTTTAGACCAGACCTTGATCTCAGACCGCCCAAGGGATTGGCCTTGACTGGAAGGAAGGAGAGAGGGAAGGTAGGGCTGCTACCCAAGAAGAGTAA
>NW_016887302.1:0-1363 GCF_001698545.2 Rhinopithecus bieti | reverse complement strand
AAGCAAAAGCAGATGTCTGCTTTTGAGTATCAGTGTAATGC
This sequence comes from Rhinopithecus bieti, assembly GCF_001698545.2. Lineage (NCBI taxonomy): Eukaryota > Metazoa > Chordata > Mammalia > Primates > Cercopithecidae > Rhinopithecus > Rhinopithecus bieti. The sequence continues at coordinate 1,322 of NW_016887302.1, read as the reverse complement.
TGTCTTACAGGTTGAGTTCAAAATTTTTTTTGTCTTCAATTTTCTGGAAAAGTTTGTGTAGAATTGATATTTTCTTCCTTAAATGTTTGGTAGAATTTCCCTCATGAAACCCTCTAGGACTGGAGTTTTCTTTGTGGGAAAGTTTTAAATATGAGTTCAATTTTAAGAAATAGGAATACTCAGTTTACTTACATTCTCAAATGAGGCTTTGTAGTTTGTATCTTTCAAGAAATTTGTCCATTTAATCTAAGTTGTAGAATTGATGGCTAAAGTTCTCCTTTATTATCCTTTAAATAATCTTTACTGATAACTCATACCTACTCTCTCTTTTCTAGTCAGTCTAGCTAAAGGTCTATCAATTTTATTGATAATTTTATTGATCAATTTTCTTAAAGAGTCAACTTTGGGTTTTATTGATTTTCTCTCTTCTTTTCTAGTTTTAAATTTATTTCCATTGTGATGTTTCTGTTCTTACTTTGGTGTTCTCTCTTTTAATTTCTCAAGGTAGAAATTGAGGTCATTGATTTGTAACTTTTTTTGATATAGACATTTAGTACTATAAATTTTCCTTTAAATATGACTTTAGCTGCTTCCCACAAATTTTATATATTTTCATTATTGCCAACTCAAAATAGTTTTAACTTTGCTTTTGATTGCTTCTTTGACCCATGGGTATTTTAAGTGTACTATTTCATCTCCAAATACTGCAGAGGGTGGTGGGTTGAAATACCTTTCTGTCATTAAAGTTTTAATTTACTTGCTTTGTGGTCAGAGAATGATTTGATTTGGATTCTATTATATTTACTGAGATTTGTTTTATGGTTGAGTATAGTCTATCTTGGTAAAGAGATATCCCATGGAAACTTGAAAAGAATGTTTATTCTGTTGTTATTGGGTAGTGTGATCTATAAATGTCAATTAGAACAAATTTCTCTGTAGTGTTGTTCAGGTCTCCTATATCCTTACTGATTTTCTATTCACCTATTCTATCAAGTACTAGAAGTCAAATGTTCACATTTCACTATAATTGTATATTTATGTATTTCTTCTTGCAGTTCATTTTTTGCTTCTTGAGTGTTTAGGATTGTAATATCCTATTGAGAAATTGACACTTTTATCACTATAAAATGATATTCTTTATTCTTGATAATCTTATTTGTTCAGAAATCTACTTTGTCTGATATTAAAATAGCTACTCCTTTCTTTTCATTAGTGTTAGCATGAAATACCTTTTATATTCTTTTATTTTGACTTATTTATGTCTTTAATTTCAAGTGGATTTGGGGTTTTGCTTTCTTATCAAATCTGAAAATTGTGACTTT
>NW_016887301.1:0-696 GCF_001698545.2 Rhinopithecus bieti | reverse complement strand
CAAGATCTAGAATGTTTTCATCACCACAAAAGCTTCCACATGCCTTTTCCTAGTCAACATTTCTCTGCCACCAGAAGAAACCATTTAACTTACTTCTATTACCATAGGTTCGTTTTCCTATTTTAGAACTTCATAGAATTGGAAACATTACATTTTGTGCTTTTCATGTGTCTGGCTACTTTCATCCAGAATAATGTTTGTGAAATTCACCTGTTTTCTGTGTATATCAGTAAGTCACTACATTTTATTGCTGACTAGTATCCATTGCATGAATATGCCAGTTTGTGTATCTATTCTCTCATTCAGAGATATCTGGATTGTTTCTGGCGTTTAGCTTAAATGAGTAAAGCTGCTATAAACATTTTTTACAAATCTTTTGTGGAGAAATGCTTTTATTTCTTTTGGACAAAACCTAGTAGTGAAATTATTGGGTCATAAGGTTGATATAAGTTTAACTTTTGAGTTACTGCCTAAGAATTTTCCCAAATGGCTGTACCATTTTATATCCCCACCAGTGATGTATGAGAGTTCTGATTGTTCTTCATAATCATCAGCTTTTAGGGTTGTCAGTTATTTTCATTCTATTCATTCTTGTATGTATATGGTAGCATTGCATCTTGGTAATAATTTGCATCTGCCTAATGACTAATGATGTTGAGTACTTTTCATGTGCTTATTGGTAATTTGTACATATTC
>NW_016887300.1:0-954 GCF_001698545.2 Rhinopithecus bieti | reverse complement strand
GCTTTCCAATATCTGGGTCCAAGAAGGCCTGATACCCTACCCAGAAGTGGGTATTGATATAGAAAGAGAGAGAGCAATGGAAGTCCTCTAGTTCTGGCTCAAGATGTGGGCTTTTTTCCTTATTAAATCCTAAGCACTAATGGTTATGAACAAATACTAAGTACTGAGTGAGAGTTAGTGCCAAAGAAGTAGACCATAAAGAAAGGCAGATTGAGCTAAGGCAGAGAGATTAGTAGAAAAGGAGAGGTTAGAGTCTGGAAGGAAATGTTGCGATGGTGAGCAAAATCAGTAAATCCTGATTTAAGTAGAGGTAGTAAGCTCTCTACCTATTTATACTGTTTGTAGTGTGTGGATAGCCCATGACTACAGAAAATAAAGGCCAACAAGGAAATCTCACTTTGTTCAGTAAGTGAGAAAATGCTTATCTACTCTCCTATTCCTTTAGCTCCTATGAGTTTTCCCTCAGTAAGCCAGTCACATCCCCTATCCATCTGGCAGCATTTGTCAGCCACCAAGCAAGTCACTGAATCTGAAGATAATTCCATTGCATCAGGGAATTTTGGTTATTAAGCAATTTCTAGCATGTGAAAGTGACCAGAAGAGAGAAGATCCAAAACAAGACTAAACTGCTTGGGAAAGCAGTAAGTTAGCCTGAATAATAAATTCTGGCTTTTATTGGGAATCCTGCTGCCAAATAGAGCTAGGAAATCAAGATCTGGCTCTTGCCACCTCTTACCACATAGAAGGCAAGATATCAGGATAGTTTTCAGCACCCAAAATGAATATGTAAAATGTTTACTTGCAACTAAATCTGACATGCCACCCTGTTAACGTCATTGTTTTCTGCTGTGTAATGTGACATTTAAAAAATCTTAGATTAAAACAGTTTAATTGCATCCTATTTCTCTAGCTGAATGCACCCATAAAACCCATAAAGAATGCCTGGAACAGCTC
>NW_016887299.1:0-713 GCF_001698545.2 Rhinopithecus bieti | reverse complement strand
CTTTAATTTCTGTAAATATAGGCACGTGGTTTTACTTACAAAGTTTTCCTGAGGATATTTAATTAATATTTTATTTACTATTGCCCTGACACCTAAGAAAACACAAAGTCACTATTCTTCAAAAAAGAAAAGAAAAAAAGAAAGAAAACAAAAGATCACAGCCTCGTAGGAGATAGCCCGGCACAGGGGTCAGGAACCCTGGCTAAGGGATCAGGCCAACGTCGATCTGAACAGAAACAATCAGTTGCCAACTGTGTGAGCTAAGTTGAATTCCTCATTTTCTCTGAACCTCAGCTTTCTCACAGAGTTCCTGAGTGAATCAGGGTCAGCAAGGGAGGAGTAGAAGGAGGGTAATTTGGGGGGAACCTCAACTCTATGTAGGCCTCAAATATGGGCTGCTGTCTCATAATAAAATTTGTGTGGAATTGCTGGGAGAATGACTCTCACAAAAGTTGATCCTAAGTGAAATCCGTCAGCCCTGCTACTAGAAGGTAAGAGAATAGGAGGTTGGTGAGTATCAAAATCTGAAAGTTTCAGCTGGGTGTGGTGGCTCACGCCTGTAATCTCAGCACTTTGGGAGGCCGAGGCAGGTGGATCACCTGAGGTCAGGAGTTCGAGACCAGCCTGGCCAACATGGTGAACCCTCGTCTCTACTAATAATACACAAAGTAGCCGGGTGTGGTGGCGCATGCCTGTAATCCCAGCTACTCAGG
>NW_016887298.1:0-702 GCF_001698545.2 Rhinopithecus bieti | reverse complement strand
AAAAAAACAAGAGTTGGCCTATTTCCTAAGGCCAGGGAAGACTCAAGTAGAAACCTAATGAAACTAAAGAGCTTCTGCGTAGCAAAAGAAACTACCATCAGAGTGAACAGGCAACCTATGGAATGGGAAAAAATTTTGCCATCTATCCACCTGACATAGGGCTAATATCCAGAATCTACAAAGAAACTTAAACAAATTTACAAGAAAAAAACAACCCCATAAAAAAGTGGGCGAAGGATATGGACAAGATATTTATGCGGCCAACAAACATGAAAAAAGCTCACTTTTTTTCATTAGAGAAATATAAATCAAAACCACAGTGAGATACCATCTCACACCAGTTAGAATGGCAATCATTAAAAGTCAGGAAACAGATGCTTGAGAGGATCTGGAGAAATAGGAACACTTTTACACCGTTGGTAGGAGTGTAAATTAGTTCAACCATTGTGGAAGGTAGCGTGGCGATTCCTCAAGGATCTAGAACCAGAAATACCATTTGACCCAGCAATCCCATTACTGGGTATATACCCAAAGGATTATAAATCATGCTGCTATAAAGACACATGCACACGTATGTTATTGTGGCACTGTCCACAATAGCAAAGACTTGGAACCACCACGAATTCCCATCAATGATACACTGGATAAAGAATATGTGGCACATATAAACTGTGGAATACTACGTAGCCATAAAAAAGGAGG
>NW_016887297.1:0-237 GCF_001698545.2 Rhinopithecus bieti | reverse complement strand
TTTTCTTCTAGGGTTTTATGGTTTTAGGTCTAACATTTAAGTCTCTAATCTATCTTGAATTAATTTTCGTATAAGGAGTAAGGAAAGGATCCAGTATCAGCTTTCTACTTATTGTATTAGAGACTTTTAAACAATTGTTCGCTTTTGCTGAATAAATTGCAAACAGAGAAGCTCCACTGACCATCAGTCCCTCTGCTTAATGCGGTCAGGGGTCCTTTCGTTTATGGCAAATGACTT
>NW_016887296.1:0-238 GCF_001698545.2 Rhinopithecus bieti | reverse complement strand
CAATCTCAGCGTAACCAGAAACATTCCAACCCTAAGATAAGCCCCTCTCCGACCAGAAACATAATCTCAGCGTAACCAGAAACATTCCAACCCTAAGATAAGCCCCTCTCCGGCCAGAAACATGCCAACCCTGAGAGAGCCTTCCCTCTGACCGGAGACATTCCAACCCCAAAATAAACTTTCCCTCACATACAAACATTCCAAACCTATGATAAGCACCCACTTCCAAAACCCTTAA
>NW_016887295.1:0-235 GCF_001698545.2 Rhinopithecus bieti | reverse complement strand
CTGTTTTGAGACAGAGTTTCGCTCTTCTTGCCCAGGCTGGAGTGCAATGGCGCAATCTCGACTCACCATAACTTCTGCCTCCTGGCTTCAAGCGATTCTCCTGCCTCAGCCTCCCGAATAGCTGGGATTACAGGCATCTGCCACCACGCCCGGCTAAGTTTTGTATTTTAGTAGAGACGGGGTTTCTACCTGTTGGTCAGGCTGATCTCAAACTTGCGACCTCAGTGATCGCCCG
>NW_016887294.1:0-238 GCF_001698545.2 Rhinopithecus bieti | reverse complement strand
CCTTCCTTCCTTCCTTCCTTCCTTCCTTCCTTCCTTCCTTCCTTCCTTCCTTTTTTTTTTTTTTTCTTTGGTGGTGGTGTCAGGGATGGAATCTGGAATCTCCCTCTGTCCCCCATGCTGGAGTGCAGTGGTGTGATCTTGGCTCACTGCAACCTCTGCCTCCGTTCAATCAATTCTCCTGCCTCAGCTTCCCGAGTAGCTAGGATTACAGGCGCCACCAAACCAGGCTAATTTTTGT
>NW_016887293.1:0-931 GCF_001698545.2 Rhinopithecus bieti | reverse complement strand
AACATACGCATGCATGCATCTTTAAAATAGAATGATTTGTATTCCTTTGGGTATATACCCAGTAGTGGGATTGCTGGGGCAAATGATATTTCTGGTTTTATTTGAGGAATAGCCACACCATCCTCCACAATGGTTGAACTAATTTACATTCCCACCAACAGTGTAAAAGAGTTCCTGTTTCTTCACAGCCTGGCCAGCATCGGTTGTTTCTCAACTTTTCATTATGATGGGTGTGAGATGGTATCTCATTGTGGGTTTGATTTGCATTTCTCTAGTAATCAGTGATGTTGAACATATGTTTGTTGGTCACATAAATGTCTTCTTTTGAGAAATCTATTCATGTCCTTTGCCCACTTTTAATGGGGTCGTTTGTTTCTTTCTTGTAAATTTGTTTAAGCTCCTTGTAGATTCTGGATATTAGACCTTTGTCAAATGGATAGATTGCAAAATTTTCTGACATTCTCTAGTTTGTCTGCTCACTCTGTGATAGTTTCTTTTGCTGTGCAGAAGCTCTTTAGGTTAATTAGATCCCATTTGTCAGTTTTGCTTTTGTTGCAATTGCTTTTGGTGATTTCATCATGTCATCTTTGACCATGCCTATGTCCTGAATGGTATTGCCTAGGTTTTCTTCTAGAGTTTTATAATTTTGGGTTTCACATTTAAGTCTTTAATCCATCTTGAGTTAATTTTGTATAAGGTATAAGGAAGGGGTCCAGTTTCGATTTTCTGCTTGTGGTTAGCCAGTTTTCCCAACACAATTTATTAAATAGGGAATCCTTTCCCTATTGCTTGTTTTGTCAGGTTTGTCAAAGATCAGATGGCTGTAGATGTGTGGTCTTAATTCTGAGACCTCTATTCTGTTCCATTGGTCTACTGCCTGTTTTGTACCAGTACCATGCTGTTTTGGTTACTGTAGCCCTGTAGTATAGTT
>NW_016887292.1:0-698 GCF_001698545.2 Rhinopithecus bieti | reverse complement strand
TTTGGTGTTTTAGTCATGAAGTTGTTGGCCATGCCTAGTTCCTGAATGGTATTGCTGAGGTTTTATTCTAGGGTTTTGTGGTTTTAGGTCTAGCATTTAAGTCTTTAATCCATCTTGAATTAATTTTGTATAAGGTGTAAGGAAAGATCCAGTTTCAGCTTTCTACATATGGCTAGCCATTTTTTTTCCCACCACCATTTATTAAATAGGGAATCGTTTCCCTATTTCTTGTTTTGTCAGGTTTGTCAAAATCAGATGGTTGTAGATGTATGGTGTTATTTCTGAGGCCTCTTTTCTGTTCCATTGGTCTATCTCTCTGTTTTGGTACCAGTACCATGCTATTTTAGTTACTGCAGCCTTGTAGTATAGTTTGAAGTCAGGTAGCATGATGCCTCCAGCTTTGTTCTTTTGCTTAAGATTGTCTTGTCAACATAGCCTCTTTTTTGGTTCCAAATGAAGTTTAAAGTAGTTTTTTCCTATTCTGTGAAGAAAGTCATTGGTAGTTTGATGGGGATGGCATTTATAAATTCCCTTGGGCAGTGTGGCCATTTTCATGATATTGATTCTTCCTATCCATGAGCATGGAGTTCTTCCATTTGTTTGTGTCCTCTTTTAGAGGAGTGGTTTGTAGTTCTCCTTGAAGGGGTCCTTCACATCCCTTGTAAGTTGGATTCCTAGGTATTTTATTCCTTTGTAGC
>NW_016887291.1:0-392 GCF_001698545.2 Rhinopithecus bieti | reverse complement strand
CAGCACTTTGGGAGGCCAAAGTGGGAGACTCACTTGAACCTAGGATTTCAAGAGACCAGCCTGGGCAACACAGCAAGACCCTGTCTCTGTTTAAAAAAAAAAAAAAAAAGCTGACCAGGTGCGGTGGCTCAAGCCTGTAATCCCAGCACTTTGGGAGGCCGAGACGGGCGGATCACAAGGTCAGGAGATCGAGACCATCCTGGCTAACACGGTGAAACCCTGTCTCTACTAAAAATACAAAAGCTAGCCGGGCGAGGTGGCGGCCGCCTGTAGTCCCAGCTACTCTGGAGGCTGAGACAGGAGAATGGCGTAAACCCGGGAGGCGGAGCTTGCAGTGAGCTGAGATCCGGCCACTGCATTCCAGCCTGGGCAACAGAGCAAGACTCCGTCTC
>NW_016887290.1:0-1828 GCF_001698545.2 Rhinopithecus bieti | reverse complement strand
GGATTACAGGCTTGAGCCACCGCGCCCGGCCCTGAGGTCTGCTTTCTATAGTCACCAAAAAAATAAACTGTACAAAATTTCTCATTTGTCAAACTCAGATTTTTTTTTTTTAAGCATATTCAGAAAGCTCCTAAACACTTATTTCCTGCATTATTTGGGCTTGAATAGTTCTTTGTTTTGGGCAAGTTTAATTTGGTTGCATGGACTAGAGACACATCCAAGCAAGCTTAAGAGAATTGACTAAGGATGGAGCTGAAATTCATGGAAATCTAACATCAAGATACCACTGAAAAGCCCTCCCAGAGGCTGGAGCTAAAGGGTGTTTCTGAATTTTAGTTAGCCCTAGCTACTTTAGAAACAAGAATTCAAAACCTTTTCCTGGTGCTCTGTCTTACTTGACAGCCATACTCCTCTCAAGTGTTTCTTTTCTCCAGTATCAACCGCATCTTTTGGTTTATTTTAGCTCTGTGCTACTTCAAAACTTGACTTTTGATGTGGTCCCACACAGGCACCTCAATCTAAATTCAGCTTTCGTGGCCTGTTAAGAGTAGTAAATCTGATTAGCTAAGTTGATTCTTGAGGCATTAACCTAATTACTCAAAATATATCTGCTTAGCTTTACTCATCCTTTATTGTAGCTAATTGGCTGCTGGGAAATCTGTGATTTGGCTTCTCTAAGATCAAGAATTCCTTCATTCCAAGCATTCCTGATTCAGAAGATGGCAGCCTGGGAAGAAGCAGCCCCATGAGGGCTAGCACAGTGATGTTTCCTTTAGAAGAAGCTGTGTTTGGGGCACCATTGCCCAAAATAGTTCTTCTTGGTTTCCATATGTAATACTTTTCTCTACAGCTAGATTTGAAATCCCTTAAGGGAAAAAAAATACTTCTACTTTTATTTCCATGGTCGTTCTTGATAAATCTTACTTAAGGATGCTCAGAATAAGTTGTGGCCTGAATGACCAGTCTACCAACTAGTATAACAAATAAATCAACAGACTTTAGATTATTCAAGACCAAAATATAAAAAACAAACAACTGCAAAATGTATTAGGTTTTTTGTAAGGAAAATGTGATTTGTGTGTATGTGTGTTTCCTGAATAGCTAGGTATTCAAATCAGCTCTCTACTTTAGTGCAGTTGAAGATATTTTGATTTTAATTTTCACATTAAATGTATTAATATAGTTTCAATAATAAATAGTTTAATAAAGCATAAAATTTATTAATATAGAGCTTAATCCCAGAGAAAATAGGGAACCTAGAAATAAGTTAAAATAAAACAAAGTCAGGGGAATATTTCCATATTAATGACTAAAATTTTTTACTCAAAGTAAGAGTGAGAATAGAAAGAAACTGTCCACCTGGGCTTCTCTCATAGAATGTCCCCAAATTTGAGAATCCTTATATTTGGTGGCCCTGAATCTAAAGCTTTTCTTTAAAACCAAAGCTTTTAATATCAATGAATGGTTGCAAAATGCAATAATACTTTATAGTGTAACTTGACGAAGAATCATTGGCTAATGCAATGCTTTTTTCTTTCACAAAATTGTTGACAACCACAATCCAGAATTTATAACAGGTAAGAGTCTCATGTGTTAGAACATTGAGGGAAAATTTCAGGTACCATTTCCACCATTCAGGATTAAATTTTATTTCAAGTTAAAAGCAAAATATAATTTTATAATATTGTATATTTATTGTCTCCCCTCAGCTTATTTTTTTTAAAAATCTATTTAATGAAAAATATAGTGTAACTTAATTCAAGCTCATTTAGGACTTCATATTTGTACTCTACAAATAAAATTCAAGACAGTGATAGCAAAAGCATAA
>NW_016887289.1:0-702 GCF_001698545.2 Rhinopithecus bieti | reverse complement strand
TAACTGACTTAAGAGCCATCAATTCAGTGGTACAACCTATGTGAGCATCATAGCCAGGATTGCCTTCTCGTGCTTTAATTCCAAAAAACTGGCTTTTAATAGTCACAGATTTAAAAGACTGTTTCTTTACTATCCCCTTAGCTGAGGAAGACTGAATGGTTTGCATTTACAGTTCCTGCAGTAAACAACCTGCAGCCTGCTAAGCATTTTCACTGCTTTACAGATCGGTCTAGTAATGGTAAAGCTTCTTATTTTGGATCAAAATGTAAAGTTTTCCAGATGCCCTATACTTCAGCTCAAAAGCAGAGCTTGTAGCTGTAATTGAGGTATTGACTGCTTATGATATGCCTATTAATGTGATTTCTGATTCTTCATACGTGGTTCATTCTACACAGTTAATTGAAAATGCTCAATTATGATTTCATACAGATGAACAACTGATGACTTTATTTACCCAATTGCAAACAGCAGTTAGAAGTAGAATGCACCTTTTTTACATCACTCACATTAGGGCCCATACACCTCTTCCAGGACCTTTGACTGAAGGGAATCAACTGGCTGATCACCTAGTTGCTAATGCGATATCTAATACTAGACCCTTTCACAATCTAACCCATGTTAATGCCTCTGGTCTCAAATGCAGATACAGCATTATCCGGAAAGAAGCTAACGCTATTATCCAGCGATGCCCAACTTGCCAAA
>NW_016887288.1:0-692 GCF_001698545.2 Rhinopithecus bieti | reverse complement strand
GTGTGTGTCACTGTGTCTCAGCCATGTGTCACTGTGTGTCTCAGCCATGTGTGTCACTGTGTGCCCAGCCGTGTGTGTGTCACTGTGTCTCAGCCGTGTGTGTCACTGTGTCTCAGCCGTGTGTCTCAGCCGTGTGTGTCACTGTGCCCAGCTGTGTCACTCTGTCGTGTGTGTCACTGTGTCCCAGCCATGTGTGTCACTGTGTCTCAGCCATGTGTGTCACTGTGTGTCTCAGCCGTGTGTGTCACTGTGTGCCCAGCCGTGTGTGTGTCACTGTGTCCCAGCCGTGTGTGTCACTGTGTGTCTCAGCCATGTGTGTTCACTGTGTCCCAGCCATGTGTGTCACTGTGTGTCTCAGCCATGTGTGTCACTGGTCCCAGCCATGTGTGTCACTGTGTGTCTCAGCCGTATGTGTCACTGTGTGCCCAGCCGTGTGTGTGTCACTGTGTCCCAGCCATGTGTGTCACTGTGTGTCTCAGCCGTGTGTGTCACTGTGTCCCAGCCATGTGTGTCACTGTGTGTCTCAGCCGTGTGTGTCACTGTGTGTCAGCTGTGTGTCACTGTGTGTCCCAGCCGTGTGTGTGTCACTGTGTGCCCAGCTGTGTGTGTGTCAGTGTCTCAGCCGTGTCACTGTGTCTCAGCCGTGTGTCACTGTGTGCCCAGCTGTGTGTGTGTCAGTGTCTCAGCCGTGT
>NW_016887287.1:0-1137 GCF_001698545.2 Rhinopithecus bieti | reverse complement strand
ATCAATAATGTTTATTGTCACATTCTTGTATTATTAGGAACATCTCCTTAATGTCTGTCACCTAGTAAATGTGATCTATGCATGTTCTACTATAAAATGGAAACAAACCAAACCATAATGATTACAAACTGATATAAAACAGCATTTTAATATATCAAAATTATTTTAAAATATCAACCTGAAGCAGTTACTGACAAAACAATATCAATGTTAAAAAATGAATAAAATAAATATCATAAGCCTTTTGCATGTTCTATTAATAGTATGTTTTATCAACAGGCAATACACATTCAAGTCAACATGGTTGGCATACTCATCTCCTGAGAACCATACATTCATGTTTCTATTTGTTTCAACCTCTCGTTAGATATTTCAGTTCATGAGCAAACTGTTAGAAATGCAGTAAGTATAGTAAATGTTTTACGTAAAATGTTTAAACACAGTTGTTTTCATTGAAAATAAAGTCAAAACATTATGGCACATTTTGGTTTGTCTTAGGTATGACATTGGCTAATATTTTTTCTACCCCATTTTATTAACTTGCTGCTTCTCTTTACCTCTACTCATGAATTGGAAACTTAATCTTAAGTGCCCTTAAAGAAGTTTCAGTTTCCAAAAAGGATGCATATTTTAGCTAAATGTTCTGACGCTGTTTTTCTCTAAAACCAGCCTTTCAATAGTGGTCTTATTTTTTTTTAAAGGTGAAGAAGCAACCATACCATATCTTCAGTAGAAAATGTACTTCTATGCCTTGATAGAGGTTCTATCCTATACCTATTTCCAATCTGTTCTCTTATCTAAACCTGCTCTCACTAAAGAATCAAATCAAACAAAGGATCAATGAAATGAAAAGGTGATTCTTTTAAATGAAAAATAAATCTGGCAGTCCACTAGCTAGAACAAGAAAAAAGGGAAAAGATTCAAATAAGCATAATCAGATATGATAAATATGATATTCTAACTAATAACACAGAAATACAAAAGATCATCAGAGACTAATATGAACACCTTTCTGTATACCAACTAGAAAACCTAGAGGAAATGGATACATTCCTGGAAACATACAACATCCCAAGATTGAACTAGAAAGAAATAGAAATCCGGAACAGACCAATAATAACTAATGACTTTGAATTA
>NW_016887286.1:0-701 GCF_001698545.2 Rhinopithecus bieti | reverse complement strand
TCCCAGCCTCACCCACCTGCACCATATGGAAGCCTGGTTGGAGCAGCCTCAGGTGCCTGCTGCACACACTACTTTCTGGGACTGCCTGGGAACTGCCTGCCCTTTCTGTCCTCCCCAGGGAGGAGGCTCTGGACAGTCCTCATACGTGTTTGCAGCCCCATCCTGGTACTCACACACGTGGTGCTGGTGACGCTGACATTGCTCTTGAAGAATGTTTTGCCATTGTTCAAGCTGACTTCAATAAAGTACCCCTAAAGCACAGAAAACGCAGATAGCGAGAGTCAGCCCGGAGAGATGCAGTTCTTGCCCTTGGCCAGTGGACAGCATGGGTCATGAGAGGTCATTCCCCAAACACTTGCAGGTCAACTCAGCAATGATGACCAAAGGGTAAGTGGGTCAGGCAGTGAGGGGCCCTGCATGGGGTCTCATGCCATTGTGACTGTGTCCTAAATGACCAGGGACCACTGCTTGGTGTCACCATCCTGGCTCTTCTGTATTTACAGAGTCTGTTGGCTTAACTCTGAGAGCCAACCTGAAGCAAAGGTACCATTCCTCGGGCAATCATCTCCTGCACGCTGCCCTCCTCACAGACCCTAGGACACTGCAGATCCCTGAATACCTTTGGGGCCACCAACAAGGGATGTGGGGAGGAGGCTGCTCTTTGCCCAGCCACAGACATGGGCTGCCCCAGCAGGGGTGGC